>NW_013668064.1:0-8881 GCF_000517525.1 Limulus polyphemus | reverse complement strand
ATATTGTTATATAAACGAAGTTTTATGATAATAGAATGTACGAAAAGTGACTAGAAAAACGAGGCTAACTCGGTAACTTGTGGCCCGATTTTAACGAAACTTGTTTTATTCTGTTCCTATTCTCATTTCATTACAAATATGGTGGTATTGTCCGCAGTTTTGGCTGTATTTAATTACAGACAAGCACACAAACAATCTCAGAGTTTTAGTAGTATATAGATATATGTCAGTGTTATTTAATTTGTCCCTCAGTTCAATTGGTATATTGAATGATATAGATTCATCACTACACAGTGCTATTTCAAATGAGTACAACTTACTACGCCCCCCAGTGGCATAGCGGCATGTCTGCGGACAGATAGCCCATTGTATCGCTTTGTGCTTAGCTTCAAACAACAAGAACACCAACTTACTATCAAACAATATTATATTTCAATAATTTTCTTCTTTTTTTTTCTCTCTTTTAAAATAGATGTATATCACTTCTGAAGTGGTGTTTCTATGACAACATGATATAGAGAAGTATTCTATTGAAGAGCCGACATCATGGGTAATACCGAGTTGCCAAAAGTGGTGATTAAGGAAAAGAACGATCCTTTACAACAAGATACAAACCCAACTTCTTGTAGTGCGTCTTGTCTTGGAGTATTCTGCTAATAACAGCGTCTTCGATGATGGTAGAAAGACAGGAAAGTCTCACTCAACTCTTTCAGTTCTGGGGATAATCGTCCCAATTAACCTCGATTGACCATCATTCCTAAACCCTTCCTAATAACGTCGTAAGCGTTGCGTTAGAATGTTTATGTGAATTCGGGAAAAACGCAGAAGAGAAGGTGATTATACTTGATTCGACGTTTTTTTCCCTTCTGACAAATAGATTTGGGTCCTTATTACCTGACGTCCAGTGTTTCTGGACTTTAACTGTTTTCTCTCGACTCAGGGATATGCTGTGATCTAATTACTGTTAAAAGCCGCTTCCACTAACTTGTTTCAAATGTTAGGATCAAGTACTCATGTTATATCTAATAAGTACACTTCTTGATAATTAGCAAAACAGAATCTCAAACTATATACTACTATAAGCCTAAAGAAGTAACTTTGAGAGGAAGGTCTTAGTTGAAAAGATTTTAAGAATTGTAACGTTTTAACTAACTTTTGTAGACGATTCATAAACTATATAACGCCAGTAATGTTAAGAATAACAGCATGAGGCGAGTAAGAACTTATTAGCTGAAAATTTTGATTTTGTAATAGTTTTTAAAGGTACCATTATTCCAATATTTCAGAGTTTTGTCTTAGCTTTTTAGCGTTTCTGAGTATGTGGATGTTGGTTTTTGTATAACGTTATTATTAACTCTGTAAGAGCCGGAAACCTTTCCAAGTTTTCTGTAAAGTATATCGTACTTTCAAAGTTGAAAATATTATCACACTAAAGGAATTATATCATGTTATGTAAAACAATGTAAACTAGTCATTGTGTAAATAAAAGAATATTGTACTTCAAAGGGGGAAAAAAGTTTCAAATGGTTTATTAACCGACGATTCAAAAACTGCCTAAGATGAAGCCTGTTCAATGAAGCCTGCACATCATAGATAATATTGAAAATGTCTTATCATGTTACAATATATTGAGTTAGTCTGACTGGTTGAATTGTTTATATTTTCCTACCAATTGAGAAGATAAGTCTTAATAAACATATACGTGCAGTGTTTGTCATATATATATATATTAATCAATTCAAACGTCTTTAGTATTTCCTAACTACTGAAAGGGAAGAACATTACTGGTTAAAAAAAATAACTCTGGAAATTATATTTATAACTACCATCATTCCACTAACAATAATTAAAAGCTATTAGTTCAGAACCATCAACAATTATTTAATAAATATAAAACATTGGGACTGTATTTCACGTAACAAAATAACATATTGTTCTTTACTGATCTAACCTTAAACAGAATTATTTTAGATTGTGGTGATTTGTTAACCAAAAGTTACCTTTCCGTAACTTATGTTAATATCCGAGAATATAATATCTAAAAATTGTTTACGTTCCTAAATGTAGTTCAGCATAAAGCTACACAAAGGGCTATCTGTGCCCTTCGAAACCCGGTTTCTAGCTGCCGACCATGGGTAAAGGAATCATGCAGGTATAGTACGCACATACGACGATTTTACTCGGAGCTTTAAGAGCTTCATTGCATTTCAAACATGATGCTATTTCAAAGGTACTTATCAAATATGATGCTCCTTTAAAATAGCATCATATTTGACAGGTATTTTGAAATTACCTGTCAAATATGATGCTATTTTAAAGGTACCTGTCAAATATGATGCTATTTCAAAGGTACCTGTCAAATATGATGCTATTTTAAAGGTACCTATCAAATATGATGCTATTTCAAAGCTGCCTGTGATGCTCATCTCGTAAGTACTTGCCACACAGAGAGATCCTACGTTTAAACTGTACCCAATGAATCTGATTGATTCTTGATGACATCTGGATCTATGTCACGATTTTGAAGAGTTCTTGTCTGTCTTAAATCTGAAAAGTTGTGAAAAATATTGCTCGTCCTGCTTCATTAATGTCAGCTAATTTATTAATTTTTTTGTACACTGTACTTAATTTTCACTTGTTCTGTGTTTCAATAGAAAATTTATTTTATTGTACACGGCTTTTTTCTTTTAATACTTTTTCATGTCGTTTCTCTTGTTATTAGCCCTCCCTCCAGTGGCATAACGGTGAGGATGAAGGCTTATAACGCTAAACACAGGGTTTCAATACACAGCATAGATAACCCATTGTGTAGCTTTGTGCTTAACTATAAACAAAAAAACCTCCTGTTATTAATGAGGTATAAAAATCGGATAAAGAATACCATAAAATCAACTAGGTGTTAATATTTTGAGGTTGCAACCAAGGTACAGTTTAGTGAACGTGTCAGAGCAGGTGATTGAAAGTGTCTCTGTAGATTTTGTTGTTTTTTACTGCTTTTTGTTTTCTTTTACTTCGTTCCATGTAGCAAGAAACTATATATATATATCAGAAATGCGAACATGACATTCAAAATGTAGATATTCACTGGGAGAACCAAGAGGCAGTTGGTGGATCCACTGAGTGTAAGAGTCTGGAGTGTAGCCTCGCACTCAGGTACTTATTGCACTCTTCTTTTCTGTGACCCCTGTCTGTTAATTTTTGACTTTGGTAATTCCAAGTCATCGGCATTGTTGGCCAGTTCTTATATCTCTGGTATGGAGAAAAAGTTCACCCGTACATGCGACCAAGCCAAGATGTACTGATACATACAGAGACCTCTATAGTGCAGTTTGGCTTTCTGTCTCTAATGAACCATTCTCTACCATTAGGTTGAAACAGCTGATTCACTGCATTGTCTATCATTTCTTCACCGCCAGGTAAAGGGAAGCATGAAAAATTTAATGTATACTTCGGGAGTTGGTACCAGGTGGAGTTTTCTCCCATGTGGACGGCATCCAGAAAATATTTACACCTGACCAAGCAATATGACATCCAGTTCTCTCAGCTGACACACTTTGGATTTCCTGGAAAGTGGACGTTGCAGTTCATGTATCCGTGTGTTTGTTGTCAGTGTTATTTGGTGGTCGTTTTCAGAATTATTTCATCAGTGGACTCGAACGGGAACACTGTGTTCAAACAAAGGAAGAAGCAAAAGGGGCCACTGGGGCAGTCCTATGAAGGAGTTCTATGGACTTCTTAACATCAGACTAAGCAAAATAATGTCTCCTATTGATTCTGTATAGTCTGGTCTTAGATTGTATCGATCTCGTGAATGAGGACCACTTAGATAATTTGACCTCAGTAATGGAATAAGTCTGCCATCAATACGGTTCAATGAAAAAGCAAACAGTCCAACAAAATCAATTCAAGTCCAGATACTTTGGATCTTCTGAAAACATGACGGATTTTGCTTGAAATAAAAAAAATCAATATTAAAAAAGCACGTACATATATATATATATATATGTGTGTGTGTGTATGTGAATGTGCGTGCGTGTATTATGAGTATGTATCTATTTAAAATTATAGATGCATAAAAGTGCATTAGTCAATATGTGTGTGTGTAAAATAGAAATATTAATATACATATATTGTAGGTAAAGTATATGTATATAAGGATGCATAACTGTTGAAACGTACATTTATAGCAATGTAATATCATCAGGCATTTGATCATTGTCTTCGTTCATATATTCTGTGATTTAATTTAAACTCCGATTATTGGTATACCTCTTTCTTGGAGCTCAGTTTGTTTAATACTTGTTTATTAGGCAATGTTGGTACTTCACTTATGTATCTATATACATTCTTATAGGTGGAAACCTGTGAGGGTTTTGAACTACCTTAAAATGGTCCGTTTCCAAGCGGTTTCTCTTGTTTGTTTGTTTTAGAATAAGGCCACATTGGGCTATCTGCTGTGTCTATCGCCGGGAATCGAACCCCTGATTTTATTGTTGTAAGTCTGCAAATTTATTGCTTTCTGTCCCACGGAGGGACGGTTCCCTTGTTACTAAGCTTATTTCGTAGAAGTGTAACATTTTTTTAAAATAATAAATTAGGAAATAAGAATGGGAGCACCAAAGAACAAGGTAGAAATGGACGGACACATTACAACACTTGGTAGTTTTTGACACAGTGACCTCAACATGGATGTGGCTACTGTTCTTCCCATTCCCATTGTGTGCTTTTTGTAACTTGGTAAATGTTCTAATTAAAAGAAAGGTGTATATAGCCAAATTTCTCTGTTGTAAACTTTGTTTCAGCAACCAAGTACAGATACATGTATGTAATCAAATTACGTGACCCTAAAAAAATGCATGATATTATAGGGATGTGTGTGTTTGATGTCGGAAGTGAGACAGGAAGCACCAATAGTTATACCTTGCTTGAGGGAGACATTATAGCTATCTGATTGGTAAGGGGTTGGGCCGAAAGAATAGTATCAAAACCATTGATTTTTATTTTTTTTTACATTTGTTGAGTATTTCAAAAGGATTAGCTACTGATAAAACTCAATCAAAAACCACCAAGTGTTGTATTGTTATCTCACCCATTCCTATCTGTTTCCTTACTTTTGGTGTGCCCATTCCTACTTCCTAAGTTTTTATTTTAAAATTTTTTACACTTATCTCAGCTTTTCTTGGTGCTAAGTCTCGAGAATGACTGTGCTTTAACCCTATCCTTCTCATAGCTTTTCTCAGAGCTATCTCTCGACATTTCTTGGCTTTTTCTTCCATATAGCCAGGGTAGCAGCCTTTTCTTTGGCTGTTTCTCATATTCAGCATTACTGTTTCTAACCTTATCTCTATTCCTGCAGTAACTCTCTCTTTCTTGGGACAAAAACTTTTGAAGTTTATCAACATAGGATTTTCTCCATTTCTCTCGTTTCGTTTCCTTGAAATGCATATTTTAAAAATCTCACTGTTTCAAGTACAGCCTTAGATGTCAATAGGTCACACTTAATTTGAAACAATGCAAAGGTAAATTATACAATTTATCGCTCTTGTTTTTAGTCCAGAGCACTCGAGCAAAGCCGTGTCAGACTTAGGCAGTGGTAGCGTTCGTCCTCACGTAGAAGGCACGTCTTAGCAATAACTACTATGATGGATTTGTTTTCTTCAACACAAAACTCTCGAGCCAGATATATAGAACTGAAAACTTCGCTTTCAAAGGTTAGATCATAGTTAGAACCTAGATCTAGAAAATCTACATAATCCAGATTTTTTTTATCCACTACGAGTATCGAAAGCCAATTTTTATCGTGATAAGACCTCAGACTTATCGCTGAGCCACTCTGAGGGAGGTTCTTCTTTTCAAACCATTATTATTATCATTACTGTAAACAGTTTTTGTTTGCTGTGCATAAAAGTATGGAGATGCTATCCAGTTGAATGTTGCATAGTGACATGCTATATTTTTTCTGAGTTTTATCTTGTGAATTATTGTCCTAATAAACCTGCTTGTCCTGTTTTATAATTATGTAAGATGCCACTTGCAATAGATGTTTCGTTGTCACTGCTTTTGTGCCTCTCATGGTTTGATTATTTGCATCAGGTTCTTGTTTAAAGTTTCGGTTTCTACTTTTAAGTATAAATCAAAATTAGACTGAGTGCCATCCTAAGGTAAGGATAACAATTTATCTGTCCACTTTTAGTTTCCCATAACCTGTATTAATGTTCAGGGATACAATTTCAAGGATCGAGCGTGGCCCAGTTTTTAGCGTGCCCGTGCTGTGGGCCTGAGGGGCCTGCACTCGCGTCCCATTATCGAAAAATAAAGAAATCGCGTTCCTCACTCTGTAGTTGTGATGTTATATAAAGAGGATGGCCATATCCTACTATTTGTTAAGGCAAGAATAGCCCAAGAATTGGCTATTAACTAGCTGCCTTCTCTGTAATATATCTATCCAAAAGTAGAGAGTCTAGTGCCGATAGCCCTTAAGTAGCTCTGCATAAATAACCGAAAACAAACAAACAAAATATAATTTTAACATTTTCAAGGTTTCTGTAAGAATCTTTGGAACATTTCTGAGAGTTATATGGTCTTATTATGTGGGTACTATCTTAAAGGCACCTTGTCTTATTATGTGGGTACTATCTTAAAGGCACCTAGTCTTATTATGTGGGTACTATCTTAAAGGCACCTAGTCTTATTATGTGGGTACTATCTTAAAGGCACCTAGTCTTATTATGTGGGTACTATCTTAAAGGCACCTAGGCAATTTCAGTGAGTGTGAGCATATTCAGACAAAGAAATGGTACATTTGGGTTCTATCATTGATTGAAATTGGTCCATGAATAAACCCGCGGTTCTAATGGTTAAATCCGTGTCAAGTTTTACAGAGTTTCATATCTATTGTGAAAACAGAGAAGTTGTACAAAAAAGTAATCTTCTCATTTCCTCAAGCCAACCAACTAGCACTGTTGTTCTCCCATTGTGTTATTAGTTTCTCTTCTCTTTTAAGGTAAGTTTTCGTTCACCTTCTACAGCAGTCAGGTTTCTTACTTTTTATTGTGTTATACAATCTTTTTTTGATCATTGTGCATTGTGTCGTGTTTATTCTGCGTGCTTTATTGCACACTTTGCGTTTCCAAACAAGCGTCATCGAATCAACCTGTTATTAGTTAGTTCTTTACTAGCTTTATGCTTAACAATCTGATGAAGAAGCTCAAAAATGGGTCGCCGATTCGAATACCCGTCACCAAACATTCTCGCCCTTTCAGCCGTGGGGATGTTATAATGTGACGGTCAAATGCATTAATTCGTTGGTAAAAGAGTAGCCCAAAAGTTGGCGGTGGGTGGTGTTAACTACTTGCCTTTCCCTTCAGTCCATCACTATATCTCTCGTGTAGCTTTGTGCAAAATTCAAAACCAAACAAACGAATGGGGAAAAAAGATAAGCCTAACTGTCCTTTCGATTACTATAAGATGTTAATTATTACATTTTAAATGTAGCTAATTACTATCATCAGCATTGGTTTGTTAAAATATAATCTATTTCTCATAGTGTTTTCATGGTTTAATTATTATTCTTATAAGTATCGTGCCTTTCTTCCATTCTGATCTAAAAATACAGATAACGTTTCATCAATGCTTTTAAGGTGTTGTCGTAATGACCTCTTTCTGTCGCCTCAATTTTACAGCAAGAAGTATAGAAGTTGGCGCTAATGTTGAATATAATGTAGGTTTCATATACGCTAGTGGTTGAAAAATATAGCGAAATAATTATACGTGGTGAATACATTTGGGGCTTAATTACTTCTCCAAAATTAAGTAAATTAAGATTCTCGGAACATGATAATAACTCTTACGTTACAGAATAGGAAATTTAATATGTTTCAAACATTATTACTTTTCTTTGACTAACATTTTTTTTTTATCTTCTTCTACTTTCAGTTGCTGTTATATAAAAGTAGAATCGGGAATTTGTTATTTGTTCTAAAATCAACGTATCTTGAACATCGAAAACGTAGAATTGATCAACAACGTAAGCCATTGACAATGATTTACCGTATGCGTGCTGACACGTGGACACCTGGTAATATTTTACGTGTAACTAAATTGTGGTCCTTTCCATGCTAGCAGTAGAACGATATTAGTTACCTTGTACACCACAGAAAGTGTAAATGGTCTAACTCGTCCCCAAGCGACAGAACTGTCTTAATTTCTAAATATGGCTAATGGATGATTTTAAATTTCTAATAACGATACAGTTTCCTAATGTCCGTACATTGGACTAAAACTTGATATATCTAGCAATAAAAAAAAAAAAAAGTGCCTAGTCACGCATGCGCAGTACGATTTCAATATTCCTGTATCTCAGAGCAATAAATTAGTTTTAGTTTAATTACTTTCAGCACTAATGACGATAGCCACTCAACAAGCACAAGCTTGTTTACATTAACGTTAATATTTTATCTGAGTTTAATTTTCTTTTATGTAACAGGAGATTATGCAAACAGAGATTGATGACATCCAAAAGCCATATATTCTAGGGTTCTTATATTAAGAATTTCTCGAAGTGAAGTAGAACTCTCAATTCTTATGAGAAATAAATCCAAAAATGTATGTCAATATCAATGTAATCCAGTCATAATTGAGAGAATCGAAGAAGAGTTTTCTCATTAAAATAATAGAAACTTGTATTACTTATCTTGGGAGAATTGCATAAAAAGAATAAGGCAAATGCGGAAATAAGGACTTTTGGAAAAGACTGACAAAACGAAAAAAAGAACAACATAAATATGTATATAATTAACTGCTTAGATATATCAATTTTTTTAAAAAACATACTATTAGCTTTTCTTTGAAATCAATAATTACATACGAAAGCTTTGCCATA
>NW_013668063.1:172513-183837 GCF_000517525.1 Limulus polyphemus | reverse complement strand
TTTTCTTCATAACCCATTCAAGCCGTCTCCAGCCATTATTAGTCTCAAAGTTGGTTCCACGTCATCGAATGATGCTTGTAAATATTTTGTTCTATTTAACTGTTTTATACGAGATACGACAAATACTGGCAAACTTCTTTTACAACGTATTGTAGTTTGACGAATTAATTTGGAGGTTTATATAAATTCGTCCACTGACAAGTTGAAGCCCCCCAGTGGCACAGCGGTATGTCTGCGGACTTACAACGCTAGAAACCGGGTTTCGATACCCGTGGTGGGCAGATCACAGATAACCCATTGTGTAGCTTTGTGCTTAATTCCAAAACAAAACAAAAACAAGTTGTCTCTGGGAATATTAGTGATTTCTACCATTGGAGTACTAACTCCAAAAGGAAGTCAGAAGATCGACAATTAGGAGTTTAAATGTTTGTAATTACTTCACCCAAAACAAATATTAATAAAACTTATATCAAAAGAAAACATTGTTTACTAATGCTTAAGGCTTAATTCTTCAATTCAAGTTAGTCCTAGTATGATACAACAGAATGTACAGTGCACAATATAGTTCGCTAGCAGGTATTTTCAATATAGGATCAGAGACCCTAAGGTCACTAGATGAATGCAACCAGCCAGCAGCGCCCCCCGCTGCCAACACACAATAGCGAGATTGTCATTTTCATAACAACTGACAATGCGGAGCGTGTTCAGCGGTATATCATGGGCTCATATCTTGGGCTTTCCATTACGCTAACTACTGCTCCATGGTCTCAGAGAGACACGCCCCCAGTGGCACAGCGGTATGTCTGCGGACTTACAACGCTAGAAACCGAGTTTCGATACCCTTGGTGGGCAGATCACAGATAGCCCATTGTGTAGCTTTGTGCATAACTACCAACAAACACAACATTTCAATTATAATTTTATTTTGGAGAGAGTTTGTGGGGGATACATCAGAAATAATTTTAATCTCTTCGTTTTATCTGAGTAATACCTGGATTGTACGGGATGGAAAGGGTCACGTGTTACTCTGTGTCGTCAGATTGATAAATTATTGTTGATAGGAATAAAATCACACAAGATGTGAATTAAACCAAAAGGTTTCGTGCATGACTGTACATCTTTTTAACGTTTCAACGTGCACCCACTCATAGGCGTTTTTGTTTTTTTCATGGGGGGGCATGTCCCCGGATTTTTTTAAAGATAGAATAAATTTTCTGATAGAATACCCTTACGCATTTCCTAGCTACAAAAAACTGTCACTCCACCTTTGAAACCAAAGTTACATCACTGAACCCACTACTCTCCCCCCCCCCCCCCACAGTGTCTCATTTAGGCTCTGCAAATATTTGTGTCTCGATTCTAGTGGCAGCTCATGCGATTAACTTTTTGTCGGAAATTTCAACAACCATGAGCACGTGTTTGTATATCATGATAGGTAGTCCCGCCCCTTTACACTGATACTTGTAGTTCGTCATACGAGTGAATTAAGTGTAAAACGGCGTTATAAAAACCAAACTCCAGTTCGAAATGTATTCAATTTGTCCATCTAAGTATTTCATATAGGTAATCAAAATGTTTAAAATGTATTTGCCACCAGATGGCGAATGTTCTAACATACAGTAACTCCTGTTCAAAAAAAACGGTGACGAATTAAACATTGTTGTGAGAAACAACTTTCAACTTCTGACTTCAGAGACGAGAGAAGCAATTCGCTTATAACGCTTACTGACGAGTACGTCAATTCATATTTCGAGATCTGACTTCCACACCATTATAGACCAGTTGGTAAGTTCGTAAACAAATTTCCAGAAGCTCCAACTTGGCAGCTATATCGTATCTGTGAGACAAGTACTGACATAAAAACTAAACCACCGTCTAGACAGACTCACTCTAGAGTATCTAGTTTATCAAATATTCTCCCTACAAGGAGGATTGAGGAAAGGAAGACTACGAGAGTGTTGTTCTTACTGGTATTTCAACTTAAATGGCGAATAATGCGACAACTTGGGATAAATGATCAGTCCAGAGACTTCTGAGGTTCGGGCATAGCTATCTCTTAATTTCAAACTCTTAAGAAAAGGGAAGGCAACCAGTTAACGGCAACCGTCGCCTAGACGACTAGTCTTAACCAACTAGTGGGATTAGTTGTCGCGGCTATAACGCCCCCATGTTTGGAAGTGTGGAGCGCGATTAGTAACATATCGCGGGTCCTAACCACAACCGAATACATAAGTATAAGTTTGTATATGTAACAGACAACGGTAACAGACAACGACGAAGCAACGAGGGAAGGCAGACAGTGCATTCATTAATATCGTGTTTTTTTTTGCTCACAATACTAACAAGGGCGTAGGAGTTAAGTGGCAAAGGGCACGTGCCCCCAATAACCTCTAAACAACAGGCTATGTAAAACCTATTATTTAACACTATTTGTTATTATTATTGTGTCGGTATTTTAAAGACAAAGAAGTTACATTTGGCTGGTCTAAACACATATAATAATATGCACTAAATTTAATCCTACTCAAACAAGACATTAATAATTTATCTTAATTTATAAAAACCAAGCTATTATTGACTGCGCAATAGGTCATGAAAAATGTATTTTTTGCAAGAATCATCTTTTGAAAAACTACTCAGAGGTTATCTGGAAATTTTTTAGCAAGTCCAGATAACGGTATCATTTTAAAATTATATCTGTGTGTGTATGAGATCCAAGTACTTAAACCACAGCCGACTACGTGAGTATAAGATTATATAACTAACTAACAAGCAAAGAACGACGAGTCAACAAGTCAAGTGCTGACACTGCATTCAGTAAGATGTATAACCTACGTGTGTTATTTTCGTTGTTGTATTTAAACATCGTATTATGAGTATAACCAATGATGCTTTGACAATATAACTGAAAAATGTAATAGTGTTATAAACTGGGAATTTTTTATGCCCCTCCCCCCCCAAAAAAAAAACAACAACAAATTACTCCTACGACCCTGATAATTATATATTAACATAATTATCTTTAAAACTTGAAGTAAAAAACACATTGAAACCGAATAACAATATATATATATGTACCTACATACACGTGTGTGTGTAAACAGTCTTCTTAACACACGTCTGACCGGTTTTGTATAAATCCACCCTTTCGTTTGTATTGTTTTTGGATAACGTTGAACTTGGGTCATAAAGTTTTGTTGTTAACGGCCCACTCTGTAAGTTGTTTGTAGGTGTTATCAGAACTGGTCACGCTTGAAACATATTTAACTAACAAACTTCTCCGCGTTCTCCTTGATACCGTCCCTCACCTATATATATAAATATATATAATTGTGAAAATAATTTATAGCTAAGCAGAAGAAATGAAGTATAAACTCATTACCA
Source organism: Limulus polyphemus (assembly GCF_000517525.1). Classification (NCBI taxonomy): domain Eukaryota; kingdom Metazoa; phylum Arthropoda; class Merostomata; order Xiphosura; family Limulidae; genus Limulus; species Limulus polyphemus. The sequence continues at coordinate 180,453 of NW_013668063.1, read as the reverse complement.
TGGTGTAAATATTCGTTCAAAATGGCTACTGTCACTCGAGTATACCGAATATTAATCGGACTTTAAAAAAAAAAAAGGTTTACATGTGCTAATACATTAGCATGTGGCCACATACGCGAGCTGTGGCGACGCGGGCGATTTGGTTAGTATCTATACGTGGGGCTTGGCATGGCCAAGTGGTTAGGGCGCTCGACTAGCAATCTGGGGGTCGCGGGTTCGAATCCCTATCCCACCAAACATGCTCGCCCCTTTCAGCCGTGGGGGGCGATATAATGTGACGGTCAATCCCACTATTCGTTGGTAAAAGAGTAGCCCAAGAGCTGGCGGTGGGTGGTGATGACTAGCTGCCTTCCCTCTAGCCTTACACTGCTAAATTAGGGACGGCTAGCGCAGATAGCCCTCGTGTAGCTTTGCGCGAAATTCAAAAACAAACAATCTATACGCGTATTTGACTCCTTGCGAATTCCCGAACGTTCGACAGTGCAATCCCGACCAAGATAGGCTTAGCGCTTTCCATCGAAACTTAACTCGTACAAGGAAATGTTTACGTAAAGTAGGACAATAGACTGTAGTAACTCCATTAATATATTCGTTTTCTTACCTACAGTTCGTAAACTTTCTGCAACTACAAATGTCGCTTTGTTACTTTTGTTCTGCTGCTCCGAAGGTCCTTTTTAGCACGTTTTTTTCTCCCCTTTGTTAGTAGCTTACTGCAATATTGTTTGAAGCGTTATATTGAATATATTACGTCCTTAGTTTGGTATGTATAAGAATATGGATGTCATAAACAGTGTTATACTTAGAGAAATATAAATGGTTCTGCATGCGGTTAAAAAATAGCACTCTATGTTTTCGCCCTTCGGTGTCTCAGTGGTGCGTCTATGGGCTTATAAGGCTAAAATTCTGTTTTCGATTCCCGCGGTGGGTATAGGAGAGGTACACTTTTGTGTAGATTTGTGTTTAATAACATTTTTCTTATAAGGTCCCTAATGGTTCAGCTGTAAGTCTGAGGGTTTACAATAGAAAAATCAGGTTTCGATTCACGCGATGGGCAGAGTATACATAGCCCATTGTGTGACCCTGTGCTTAACAACAAACTTTATTTTCTTCTCAAACTGTTTATTATGACATAATTGTGCTAAAACATACCTAGAAAATAACCAAGTAGTATAATTTTTTGCTATAAAGGCGTACAAGAATGACTTGAACTACTGTGCAAGAAAATCAAATACCAATTTAAATAATAGCGATAATTTTGTTTCAATGTTCAACAACCCCTAATCTAGTCTTCAATGGTATAATTAGACAGTTCAAACTAAACTTGATGACGTCATTACAGAACTCGGTGTGGGCAGACTCGTACGTCGGACCTATACGGTAGAACTTTTCGAACTTCAGTAAAAGGTGTTGTTAAGCAGGAATAATTATACAAAAACTTAACAATAAATCACAGAACGAACGGATCAAACTTTAGGTTATATGAAGTAAAAAAAAAAAAGAGTAAAAACTTAATTTCATTTAAAAGTCACGTAAGTAAAATATCACTTTTATTTAAACAAGGATGACAGAATGACGTTTAAATGCAAGTATTATGCTAATTCTATAACACAAAAGTGGGCAAAACCAAAGATGTTGGTGCTGCCGGAGAGCCTAATTAGAAAGAAGTTGAGTTGCGTGTTTTCTATCTGTAATATATATGTGTATTCAATTTAGTGCTAATGCAAGTAGTCTCAAAAAATTAGTGCTGCATATAGCTTTCCATTATTTAACATAGACTCACATAAATGAAAACTAAGTTTTGGATATTAGATGTTTACCCTGATAGTGATGTCACAGGTTTAACAAAGTTTTAAAGGGATTGACCCTCTAAAATCTAGCACTAACTCGCAGGAGGAATATAATATTAAAGTGTTTAGGGTAAGGACTAAAGAATCGAATATAATAGGATAATAACATTATAAAACAACATACCACAGGGGGGGTGTATAAAATATGGATGTTTTAGTAAGTAAAAAATAACGGTTTTTCTAGAATATTAAATTTTTAAAGTGTGACTGAGTTAAATTTTAGAACTTTATGTATTATAACACGACGGTGAGATTAAGTATTCTTTCTCGTGCAACAAATGAGGAAGAAAAGTTTGTTTGTTTGAAGTTAAGCACAAAGCCACACAATGGGCTATCTGTGCTATGCCCACCACAGGTATCGAAACTCGGTTTCTAGCGTTGTAAGTCCACAGACATACCGCTGTGCCACTGGAGGGCGACCAAGAAAAGATCCTGATGTGAAAAAATACTTTGGTTCAGGTCGTACTTCACGTGATTTAGGTCCATTCCAACTTTAAAAAAAAGTTTAAAAGTCCAATTTGTTTTTACTATGAATAGTAGTAGACGATATTAGTATTGAAACATATATATTCAAATACTGAAGCTCAGACCTGCTTAAGTTAGTAGTGTTGATTTGTATAAAGTGTGTGTTTGGGTGGATGGGACAAATACTACGATCGTACTGTAATAAATTAAAGCTACTTTCACTACTGACTAGAGTTACTTAGTTACAAGTCTCTGGAATTGTTTGTTTCATCCAGCCGAAGCTGTGGATCAAATGGTTGCTATACTATCCTTTACGTACGACCAGGGCAACTCAGAGGTTCGGAGAGGCCAGAGCCACTTCTATCTTTTCAGGCCCCTGACTATAATAAAAATACAAAATGATGACATATGAAAACAGTACAAGACAACCACTAGCCCAAAACAAAACTGAAACACATTTTGAATATTTAATTCGTATATACAATTTGCAACTTTACGCTGAGAGTGTGTGTGTGTCACGTTTTGGCCCATAAAAACAAGTCGTGAAACTTAACAAATGTCTAGATTTGAGGCCCTCCTTGAGCTTGAGACCCGGGTCAAATGGCCCTTCTGTCCCTCCCCTCTAATTGGCCGTACTTATGGCTAAAAACCGAACATAGGCACCCATGCTGGGCACAGTACAGATAGCCCATTGTGTAGCTTTGTGCTTAACTTCAAAACAAACAAACAATAATTTTCTTAGTGACATCTATTGAGTTAAAATGTAACTACTTGCTTCTTTTTTGTGGACTGTGTTAAGTAATGTAACGTTTGTATAATCAAACAAATAACTGTATTACTAGAATAGTGAGGTAGAAAAATGATATTTGATAAATGATATCAGTACCTTTAAATCTCTCCTTATCTTTAATATTTTTTGTTGTTTTTTATGGCACATAGTCTTAGAGCAATTAGTATGATACAGTTAATCAGTAACTTGACAGGTAGTCTTAGAGCAATTAGTATGATTTGGTTAATCAGTAACTTGATAGGTAGTCTTAGAGCAATTAGTATGATTTGGTTAATCAGTAACTTGATAGGTAGTCTTAGAGCAATTAATATGATACAGTTAATCAGTAACTTGACAGGTAGTCTTAGAGCAATTAGTATGATTTGGTTAATCAGTAACTTGATAGGTAGTCTTAGAGCAATTAGTATGATACAGTTAATCAGTCATTTGACAGGTAGTCTTAGAACAATTAGTATGCTTTGGTTAATCAGTAATTTAATAGGTAGTCTTAGAACAATTAGTATGATACAGTTAATCTGTCATTCGACAGGTAGTCTTAGAACAATTAGTATGCTTTGGTTAATGGGTAATTTGATAGGTAGTTTTAGAACAATTAGTATGATTTGGTTAATTGGTAATTTGATAGTTAGTCAATGAGTATGATTTAGTTAACCATTATCCTAAACAATTCAGAAAGGGTTATTTTTATGAAAGAAAAAGGGACATACATGGTTATTTAAAATATCAAAACGTTATTATTTAATCCGATTACAAGAGATATTTGTCTACTGTAGATATATAGATAAATAACAAATATCTACTCAGTAGTTGACAGCTTAAATTTTAAGAATTAGTCATTTTCGTTACTGAGTGTAAATCATATTTCATACACTAGATGGCAGGACATTAGAGGCGTATGTTATCTCAACCAATACATAAATATAACAACTGCAACTACACGTTAAGAAACAAAAAGTAAGAAAATAAAGAAACACTTAATATAAAATTATTTTTATCAAATAGCCTGATACTTTAGACAATTGACAGCATTGTGAAATAGAAATTTGTGTCTGAATTTACTTAACGCCACCCTGTTTTTTTGTAAAAAAAAACTCATATTCAGCTGTTCCTTTGCTATCGAATTTCAGTGGGGCCGAGCCCGGCAGCTGTGTGGGCATGCGTGGTACCGTACTTCATGGCCTAGGATCCGTACGGTGTCCTCCCTATTAATTGTTGTGACCCTGTCATAGGGTCACCAATTGTGTGTTCCACACAGTGAGTTGGGGTGGAGGTGGAGAGCGTGGGTTCTGTAACTCACCACTTAACGTTGGTCCATCGCTCCGGGGTACTTGTACCGGCCAGGAGGAACCATTCCATCTTCACTGGCCTCCAATATAATCAAAAAATAGAATTAAAATATGTTGTAAGTACAAAAATATTAATTCGTGTCTTAGGGTTTTATTTAGCTGTCGGTAGATGGCGCAGCTTTCATTTCCTCTATAAAAAATACATTATCTTATGCTAATTAGAGTGTATTTATGTTTTCAAAATCATTATTATTATTACGAGAATTTCTTCGATATGATGTGCCACAAATAGCAAATAAAATCCATGTTAATTTTCAGTCTAAAGTAATATGATGTCACTTTGATTATTAATTAAAATGCAATATTAAATCAAGTTTTGTTAATTAAATATACTGGAATGTAGACATTGCATTGCAGACCCGAATTCTTGAAATAATACCATACTGATGTGAGGTATGTCCCCCTATAGAAATGTGGCTGTAAAGTTTGGTAGTTAATAGAATGTCCCAGATAAATTTATTCTCAGATAATGGGAAATTTGGATTAAAGAGAAAACTGTTCTCATGGTTAAAATACAAACAGATTCATAAAACAAATTTCTAAACAATATGGCTACTATATTTCTCTCTTCAAGTATCAACTATTTTCACCAGCATTCCTTTTTGAAACTCAACCTTCTGTATGTCTGTTAGGTGCTTCTTAACATAAATGTTCCTCCAAACTTAAATAGTAGCTCTGTAACATAAACAAACTTGTCACAAAGACAAGTAATTATAAGTAATAGGTCTTTATTTTGTATTACAATTTTGACAAGTGTATCTTTAGAGTCGACTGATCCCTTTCTTTAAATAGTATAATAAATGTAGCTTTTAATCGCCCAAGGAACATTCTCACTCAACCATTTATAACGTATATTTTTACCAAAATAAGAGAGTCCCAGCCCAAAATGCTATAAAAAGTATATACATTTGTTGTTTTTTTTTTGCAATTTAATTGTAAAATAGTCGTATCTGTATGAATTTTCATATTGTGGGTATAAAGTCTGCATCTTACATTTGTTTGTCGTATTAGTAGCATTTGAAGCTTAAGAAAAAAACAACTGTGCTTTCATTTGTATGAATAAAAATAACAAAGGTGTTAAAGGAAATCCAAAATGATAAACAATTGGCATAGATATGGAATCTAGGCAATTCATAATATGAATATTACTAGCACATGTCTTCAGCTTTGAATGCAATTATATATAGCTTATCACTTTTGCCATTCTAATCAACTAAATGTTTTGGAATGGAATTTACTGGGTCATGTCAACTTTTCTGTAATACAAAAAAACACTCGTAACTCACGTTTTGATGAAACGAATAAGTATACGAAAATGGAAAAAAAGTTAAAGGTATTTTTCAACAAAAATCTATAAATGGTAGTGAAGATTCAATGATACCATAACAGCTAAAATAGATGTGGTACTTTTAGGAAAACAACGAAAACGTACTATAGTTTCCAAAACTAAGCCTAAATGTTAAATATCTGTAAAGAAAAGATAATGTAAATTAATATTTTATATATGAAGGACTATTTATTTTCTCGTTCAACTTTCCATCAAAACTTCGGGAAAGTATACTAGAGACCTAATATGTGTGATAGTAATTTTGTGAAATATTCAGACAAAATTACGTTTTTATCTTTTTTTTTATCAAAACCCCCTTTTGTTAACTTGTAAGATAAACCTAAAGAACAAATTATGATAAAATCTAATCAAATGCTCTTGCTTCTTAGAAATCGTGTGGTGATCAGTTACATGTAGATAAATGTTTTCATGATCATCTAAATCTTTCTCTCAATAAGAGGAGCAGGTTAATAATAAGCCGAGAACCCAATCTGAGTGCAATAAAGGGAAAATGGTTCTCCCTGGATGATGTAAGACAAGAGGGAAGGTAGCTAGTCATCACCACCCACCGCCAACTCTTGGGCTACTCTTTTACCAACGAATATTGGGATTGACTATTACATTATAACGCCCCACAGCTGAAAGGACGAGCATGTTTGGTGGGATGGGAATTCGAACCCACGACCCTCAGATTGCGATTCGAGCTCCCTAACCACCTGGCCATGCCAAGGCCCTAACCACCTGGCCATGCCGGGGCCCTAACCACCTGGCCATGCCAAGGCCCTAACCGCCTGGCCATGCCAAGGCCCTAACCACCGTGAGATATGAAGATCGATTAAAAAGAGATCGTTAAACAGATATATAATTAAAAAATAACATGGGAATTATCATAAATAAATAACAAGTATTAGATAGATTAAAAATATGGTAAAAATTGAGGATTCACACTATATGAACAAAAAACTTTATTTTATCTGACAGAGAACACACTAACCATCGGAAATCACCGATTCCAAGATCTAGATTCATTCCACAAGGTTAAACAGTATTTAAAACACTTCTGGATTTTCATGGTGGCGCTTCCCAGTGGCACAACGGTATGTCTTCAAATTTGCAACGCTAAAAACCGGGTTTCGGTACCCGTGGTGGTCAAATCACAGTTAGCCATTTGTGTAACTTTGTTCTTACGCTACAAACAAACCAGATGATCTGCATGACGTCACTCAAGCTTCACTTGATCTTACACTTTGTTTTACACGGTCAGTTTGACCCTTAAGAAATAGATCCACCTTTCGAAAGCGTTTAAATTATAGGGTATCGTATTTTTGTGTTAAATTGTTTTTTTGAACTTACGAGTTTTTCTAACATCATGAACGATTATTACATTGACGGGCCCTGAACAATGAAAGTTGTAACAAGATCCACATGACAGTTTGGTGTACCTAGCCGTTTAAGAGTAATACTAACACATGTTCAAATTACTAACCAACAGAGAATAGTCAATATTCCTGCTTTGTATATTGTTTTTTTTTCTTTCTCACGTTTATTTAGAAGAAGGTGATATTATGGTTATATATTCAGCCACTAGATGACAGCACATTCTAGGATGCTTTTTATCCTTTGCTAACACTGTAAATTAATTATACAAATATAATGAAAAAATTAATTTTATAAAGACAAGTAGGGATCGATATTCTTTGATAGCTTGTTTAGGCAAAGTATTCATGATGAAATTTGGTTGAATGTACGGCAACTGCCTGTTGTAGAAACACAAATATAGAGGACGACGTTTCGAAAGTCTTCCGCCTATTTCCACAACAGGCAGTTGGCGTAAATTCAACCAAATTTCACCAAGCATCGATATATACTTAATCAAGCTAACTATAGTAATATAGAAAGTTTTAATGCTACAAAAATTGTTGAAACAAGAAACTCAAAACTACAAAAACTAAGTTACTTAAAATTAAAAAAAAGTATTTCTACTTTTGCTCAGACTGACATAATTACAGTGATTTGACAAAGTAGGGATAAAAATAATAATTCTAAGTTTTTGTAGTTTTGAATTTCTTGTTTCAACACTTTTTGTAGCATTAAAACTTTCTATATTACTATAGTTAGCTTGATTAAGTATATATCGATGCTTGGTGAAATTTGGTTGAATTTAC
>NW_013668063.1:164886-171568 GCF_000517525.1 Limulus polyphemus | reverse complement strand
TATATATATATATATATATATATATATATATACTAGTATCCTTTTCAGTAAAAGAGAGGAATCATTGGAACTCCAGGCGAAAGAGTTCTATGAAAAAATAAGAGCGTTAAGGTTCGTCATTTTTGCTGTACGCTTGTCTGGAAAAGTCACTTACTTACTTACTTAGATCAAAATTCGTTGAAATAGTGAAATTTTAATTCACTCCATAAACATGTAAATGTGTTGGACAAGAGTAGCCGAAAAGTTGGAGGTTGGTGGGGCTCACCCTCCACATTCCTTCTATTCCATCACTTCAAAATTAGGGACAGCTAGAACAGATAGTCCTCTAGCAGCTTTGTGCGAATTGAACAAACAAATCAAAATGTAATATTGTGCTTATATATTCTGCCACTAGATGTCACTACGTTTTACTTTTATTATTTGAAACAGAATAGTTCATTCGATAAGTCCCTTTCTGTCACGAATTTAATTGTTAAAGACTACATTGTTACTTAATCACTTGAAGCTAGAAAATGTCATTGATACAATGATCTTGTTCTACGCAATAAAAATTTAATGAAACAGTGTTTTGTTTATAGTATTGTTTCTTATCAGATTTAGTAGAAATTCCAATGTCTAATGAATTCCATTATCAATCTGTTTCTTGTTTGAAACGAAATTAAACTATTTGTTAGTGGCAGTGAATATTTTAATCCAGTCATTTGAAACTTGAGGGCTTATAACGCTAAAAATCGGGGTTCGATACCTTCAGTGGGCACACCGTAGATAGCCCATTGTGTTTGTTTGTTGGTTGAATTTCGCCCAAAACTATATGAAGGTTAGCTGCGTTAGCCGTCCTTAATTTTAAAGTGATAGACTAGAGAAGGGCAATACCAATATTCAATACCACCCACTGCCAACCCTTTACCAATGAATAATTGGATTGACTTTTACATTATAACTCCCTCATGGCTGAAAGGTCGAACATTTTCAGTGGGGGAATTCAAACACGGGACAAACCATTTTGTAGAATTGTGCTTATAAATAAACAAACCGAAAAATAAATGGCAATGATGAGACTTTCGTGATATGGAATTTGTTATTTAAAAAAATCAGTAAAACAGAGAAAAGTGGTAAAAAATATAGACGAAAGTTCTAGTTAAGCAGTATAAACAACAAAAAAATAAAATAAAAAAGTCAAAGTTAACAAGAATATAGAAATAAAATTCCCTCTTCCACTTTACACAGAGTTTCAGTGAATAAATCCTTGGTGTTCCCTCTTCCACTTTACACAGAGTTTCAGTAAATAAATCCTTGGTGTTCCCTCTTCCACTTTACAGAGAGTTTCAGTAAATAAATCCTTGGTGTCGCTATGTCAGCCGTCCCTAATTTAGCAGTGAAAGATTATAAGGAATGTAGCTAGTCATCACCACCCACCGCCAACTATTGGGCTACTCTTTTACCAACGAATAATGAGATTGACCGCGGCATTATAACGCCCCCACAGCGATCATGGTTGGTGGGACAGGGATTCGAACTCGCGACCCGCAGTGAAACTCCCTAACCACCTGGCCATGCCGGGCCTAAGATTTTGGAAATAAATAAACAATCAGATCATTTAGATACCATGCTCACTCTGGTGAATCGTGCCCTTCAGCGGTAAGCCTAAAAGCTTATAACGCTAAAACCCGGATTTCGATCCAACAGCACAGATAGCTCACTCAACAACCTGGTGAAGTATGATCCATGTGTTTTCTTTTACTTCTCATTGTTTAGCTGTTTTATATTATATTTGCTAAAATTCCGAATGAATAATCATACAAAGAGAATAGATAGACGATGATCCAATATGATGTTAATGATTTTATAGGTAAAGTATCCATCCATTATCGTACCACAAAATTTATGACTCAACTTATCTTGACATCAACAAGTAACCGGAAATTCCGTGCTTTAATGACGAGATAGATCTTTACAGCACAGATCGGTTCGCATTCGTAATTCCTATTATTCTTAGAACATTTTGTTTTATTTTTCTTTCCATGGTCGCTATCGCAGTTCAAGGCCGCTCAGCTACAGCAGACAGACACGTTCTTCTGAATCTTCTCAGCCCAAAGCAAAACAGAAACCATAAGTCCAAGTGTTGCCCTCTGTTGACAAGTACAGTCATCATGCCGAAATATCGTAGGAGCTAATAAAACAAAGATACCTTCGTATTATACCGGTTGATGAGTGATTATGTTTGAACCAACTGGTATTATTACGCTTGCATCTTGACCTTGTACGAGTGACACTCGTATCTTTCTTTGGTTCATACGTCTGTCTACACGTTTCAACGTCTGTTTAAAGGTTGAGTTCTCACTGACGAAATATTTCTCTATGTTTAGATTTTTGAGTATTCTTTAAAGTACAGAGACACTCAGAAAGTCGACAAATATACGTCTGTTTAAAGGTTGAGTTCTCACTGACGAAATATTTCTCTATGTTTAGATTTTTTAAGTATTCTTTAAAGTACAGAGACACTCAGAAAATCGACAAATATACCTTCCAGGGATGAGTCTCACGGCAATCTTCGCAATATTGTTTTAAAACCAGCAACTTATAAGATATTTCATTTGTTTAATTTAATTAATTGATTATCAATAATTCCATAGACAGGATCACCCGACTTTTGAAGCCTGATCGATGAATTCGATGACGAGGAACCCACTTTGAGACTAATAATGGCTGGAGACGGCTTGAATGGGTAATGAAGAAAAACTTTAATATAAGTTTAACATAACAGCAAATGTACAACGTTTCGACCTTATGATGACAAAACCTTGTCGAAACGTTGTACGTTTGCTGTTATGTTAAACTTATATTAAAGTTTTTCTTCATTACCCATTCAAGCCGTCTCCAGCCATTACTGATCGATGAATGGTTTTTTATAATTGAAGTTAGTTCTTATTGAACTTTCTTACACCCTGAATCGTAATCCTTCTAATGTGCGGACCCCCTTATGTATCATCACATTTGTTTTGTCAGACTGTAGAAAACAGCACGAAATTGCTTCTACATTTTCTGGTTCCAGAGTCGGGGAAAGATTGGTATGTGGGCCTCTCTCTCAATCACTTTCCACCCTGCTTTCTTCAGGGCTCCCTTCCGGGCATTCTGCCCAAGAGAAATTTTACTGACTTCCCACCCTCTTGGTGGGCCTGTCTGGGGGTGAGGCACCATAGAAACCTGGTAAAGACATTATAAAAACTGCAACTATGAACACAGATGAAAGACTGATTAATTCGTATTATATTCACGATTTTTGCGATTATAACCATGTTATCAATGCTATGCTATTTAACACAACATGTTAGATATATATATATATATATATAGATGTGTTCTGTTATCACAATTCTGTTCTAAAGTTATTCTTTCGTTTGCGGGCTCGTTTTAAATTATCTGGTGAAAATAATTCAGCGTTCAGTGTACGTAATAAGGGCAAATTACTTTATTTTCTTCATTAAGGTTTCTAAAAGTTTTAACACTTGCACACTGTCGTAACTTGCTATAGGCCTATTTTACAAAAGACATCCAAACCCCTAACAATATTAGGATTAATGTAAAATCAACTTAGCGAACACAGATCCAAATACTTCACGAAAATACACTGATTGATTCAACCCTCTAATTTGAAATAAACTCTGCACACTTCACACCTATCTCGTGTTTATAATCTAGCTTCAAATGTACAACAAAAGCTTGACTTCAACTTGCAATTTGCTAAACATACTTAACGTCGTCATTAAGACCCACTGCTCCCTCTAGCTAACAAACAAATTACAATATTAAAAATATAGCTTATAGTAATAAGTTTCAATAATTCAGCAACCCACTCCCATACAGCTCAAACGTTGATGGGAGGTTTATTGTTGTGATTGAGGTCGAAAGGTGTGTTTTATTATAGGATATTGTATTCAGAATACGAATATGATAGTCTTAAGTCACCCAACTAATGCACAAGTCCGAATATAACAAGATTTTGTTCAAATATAAAAGAACATACAAAACAACTTTTAAAATCTAAATTAACGGTCATTTAATGCTCTAAAGTGAAAATGTGAACTGCAAAAAAATACGGCGAAATAACAGCCGAATTTTGATCATTTTTAATATTAAATCAATAAACTGGGATAGTTTATTTGTCGTACCTATAAAATCGTGTGTTTAAGTTTAACACAGCCTGTGTGGAGTGGGTACAGATTTATCAAGGATGAAACAACCTGAACTACAGCATGCTAATTCTGAAAGAAACTATCGAAATGTTAATTATGAACCTGGCGAAATGCATTTGAGAAATGGAAAATCACGTGTCAGTTCGCGTTCCCGGGGTGTAAACACACACACACACAAAAAATAGGCCAAAGGTCAGTAAAATAGAGAATGTAACAAACACCTAAAGTGTATGCTAGCACTAAAACTTCTTCCACGAGATGCCCCCAAACTCCCCGGTGTCTCAGCAGTAATTCTGAGAGCTCATACAGCTAAATATCAGGTTTCGATACTCGTGGTGGGTAGGTCACAGATGGCCCATTGCGTAGTTTTCTGCTTAACAACAAACAAACAAAATCTTCCAAGAATTAGCAGTATAAGAAACATCTAGAAGGAATTTCCAGAAAGTGTTCTTGTATCATGTTGCACATTGTTGTGGCATGACTTGTTATGTTCAATATTTCTTTACGTTTCACTTGGGGGGGGGGTAATACTAAACACCTTTTTTCTATTGTTCTTTTATATATACATCTGAAAGTCGATATGTCTTGAGATTGTCGAATAAAACGTTTAAACCGTATTTTAATACTTTTTTTTAACTCCGCCGTATAGAGTTAATGATTGCCAAACGACCATCTCTCAGTTCCCAACCGCTTTTCGTTGGATCCACTTTTCTAGGAACTGCCGTATTTGATTCTTTTTTTTTCTTTCTTTTTTCCAAAAGTGAAGCGTCTTCTCGTGGAAAACAAATCGAGAAGGAGATAGAAGACTTGGATCCACATCTTTTATCTTGCTAGAGGATGATTTTGATCTGAATATTGCATCCTCTACTTTAGATAAAGTTGGCTTTCCATTTAACCTACACACTAAAGATTTCAAGTCAAATTTGACATCTCCCCAAGACTGGTGAGAGCCTGGAGGTAACAAGGGGACTTTTCCACAGCTTCTAAAAGTCACAATGACTAGAGATAACTAGGGGACTTTTCCCCAGCTTCTAAAGGTCACCAGGACTGGAGATAAGAAGGGGACTTTTCCACGGGTCAAAGTTTACAGTTAATGTAGCTGTTGTACAGTAACTTTAACTACAATAACCTTAACAGTAAGAGACCAAATAATGAAACAAGAATAATAGCAAATGTCAGTAACTGTTATGAAATAAAAGGGTCTTTACATCTGGTTGGTCAGTCACTCAAGCCATCCGATCAGTGTGTTGTTGCTAGTAGGATTGTAGGCTCCATCTACAGATATATTGACTACAAGTATAAAGAGGTTAAAGTTAGGCCACATTTGGAGCGTTGTGTTCAGTCTTGGGCTCCTTACCTTAGAAAGGACATTGAATTGTTGGAAAGGTTCAGAGAATGACTACCTGAGATGGAAAGCCCCCGGGAATTGATAGGGTTGATGCATCATCTTTTTTTGTACTTAATGTTGAGAACTGTGAGACCAAGGGATGCAGTTATAAACCTTGTCACGGTAAAATTCATCTTCAGATAAGACAATTTTGTTAATTTAAGAAAGGCTAAATAAATATTTAAATTATAAGAGCTGGCTTTGAGTTTTTTTTTAAGTTTAGTTTAGTTTAATGTTGTGGATGGGACGGCTCAGACGGACTAACAGATCTCTTGTTGTCCCTTATCTTTATGTCACGTTCTATTAAGTACTTCTAGTGTGTTTCTTCTACAATATTATTTTCATTAACATTTATTTAAATTTTATTAGTACTAATTGTTTATTTGTTATGAATTTCGCGCAAAGCTACACGAGGGCTAGGCAGCTCGTTATCACCACCCACCGCCAACTCTTTTACCAACGAATAGTGGGATTGACCGTAACATTATAACGCCCCCACGGCTGAAAGGGCGAGCATGTTTGGCGTGATGGGGATTCGAACCCGCGACCCACAGATTGCGAGTCGAGCGCCCTAACCACATGGCCATGAAAGGGCGGGTATGTTTGGCGTGACGGGAATTCGAACCCGCGATCCACAGATTGCGAGTCGAGCGCCCCCTAACCACCGAACCATGCCGGGCTTTTGTTCTGATATTTAGTTATTACTGGTATTAAAATAAACTGCTGATCAACAACTGTTTTATACCATATATTACGTTATTTGCTTATATAAAGGGCGAGGCTTAGCATTGTGGTAGAGCTCTGGAGTTAGGAGCTAACGGGCCTGGTTTAAATCCGTAGGAGACAACAAAATATTCCTCGCATTTTAAACGTGGAGAATTATCTGTACTTTAAATAAATGACATGACAACTGAAATAATGCTTCCTATATTGCTTATTTAAACAAATGAAATAATGATTCCTATATTACTTATTTAAGCAAATGAAATAAAGCTTCCTATATTGCTTATTTAGACAAATGAAATAATGCTTCCTATATTACTTATTTAAACAAATGAAATAATGCTTCCTATATTGCTTATTTAAACAAATGAAATAATGT
>NW_013668063.1:162311-164445 GCF_000517525.1 Limulus polyphemus | reverse complement strand
TCCTATGTTGCTTATTTAGACAAATGAAATAATGCTTCCTATATTACTTATTTAAACAAATGAAATAGTGCTTCCTATGTTGCTTATTTAGACAAATGAAATAATGCTTCCTATATTGCTTATTTAAACAAATGAAATAATGCTTCCTATATTGCTTATTTAAACAAATGAAATAATGATTCCTATATTACTTATTTAAGCAAATGAAATAATGCTTCCTATATTGCTTATTTAGACAAATGAAATAATGCTTCCTATATTGCTTATTTAGACAAATGAAATAATGCTTCCTATATTGCTTATTTAGACAAATGAAATAATGATTCCTATATTACTTATTTAAGCAAATGAAATAATGATTCCTATATTACTTATTTAAGCAAATGAAATAATGCTTCCTATATTACTTATTTAGACAAATGAAATAATGCTTCCTATATTGCTTATTTAGACAAGTGAAATAATGCTTCCTATATTGCTTATTTAGACAAATGAAATAATGCTTCCTATATTGCTTATTTCAACAAATGAAATAATGATTCCTATATTACTTATTTAGACAAATGAAATAATGCTTCCTATATTACTTATTTAAACAAATGGCATTATTTCATTTGTTTAAATAAGCAATATAGGAAGCATTATTTGAAATAAGTAATATAGGAAAGACAAATGAAATAATGATTCCTATATTACTTATTTAGACAAATGAAATAATGCTTCCTATATTACTTATTTAAACAAAATAAAGTGATTTCTCTATATTTTGTATCAGTTGCGGCAGTTTCAATGTAACTGAAACTTTGCATACAAGAAACTGCTCTCCCCCCCCCCTTCAGTGGCACGACGGTATATCTGCGGACTTATAACGCTAGAATCCGGGTTTCGATACCCGTTGTGGCCAGAGCTTTGTGCTTAATTACAAACAAACAAATCTTTATCGTGTCTGAGAAAAAAAATTATGTTATTTATAAATCTTAAATGCTATAACTTGTCTTATACTTTATAAGATAAATTATTGATTACATTTTATTACGCTTATGACTCCTTTGAAAAGCATGACCTAGTAAATAAACAACGAATTTCTTGTAAGTATCGCTAAATTTATTAAAGTGAAAGCTTTCGAGATAAGCATGGTCAGAAACTTTTATACAGTATTCCAATATGACATGGGTGCCCACAGAAATATTTTCGTGGGGAGGGGGGCAGAACATGTATGTAGGGGCTCAGCTTTTACAATGTAAGTCAACAGACTAAAATAATACATTATGTGTGCTTGAATTCAAACGCTAAGTTACAGTTTCAATAAACATTACTAACCACATTTAGTTTTACTACGATGTTAAGTTTACATCATAATACGTACAAGAGGGGTGGGGCAAATTCCCCCTCTTACGCTTTCCTTCGGGGCAACATTGTGTCTTTTGATTTACTATCTTGTTTCTTAAATATTTTTCATGTAACCTCAGACCAGCGCCCTCTGACGAGGATCATTAGTGTTATTTAATTCCTTTTTTGTTGTTGTTATAGTTGATGGATGTTTAATATGTGTTAAATACATTTATCGCGTTTTAAAGTAATTTTTCTCCTTTTGATTTTAAGCTAATTTTGTGTAGATAGATAAGTGCGTCTTAAATATATTTACAAATATAGTTTATGCTATTAAACATCGATCCTACGCCCCCTACTGGTGGATGGCTAGTAGGTATTTAATGTGACAAGTAAATTTATCACGTTACAAGGTAATTTTCCCTTTTTATTTTGAGCTGATATATATATATATATATATATAGCTTTATACTATTAAGTATCGATCCTGTCGCCATCTGCTGGTGGTTTAATATGTGTTAAACAATTCGTGCTTCAACGTAGCATTTCTCTCTATATCAAGCTGATTTTATGTAGATAGATAAATGCGTTTTAAATATACTTGTAAATATAGTTTTATACTATTAAATACCGAGCCCCCGGACGTACAACACTAAAACCCGGAGTTCGATTTCCCTTAGTTGACAAGTGCGGATATTGTGTAACTTTACAACAAAACAAACAAAACGATTAAAATATCGGTCCTGTAATAGTTTCTAACGAATGAAGGATCCACGTTCGTCCAAAGCTACGAAAACAATTGCCC
>NW_013668063.1:157963-162277 GCF_000517525.1 Limulus polyphemus | reverse complement strand
AAACAATTTCTCTGCACGACTGACATGTGTTGAAATCGCCGCCTAGTGGAACCAATTAACGATTTTTAGTTAGGTTTTTCTTGGAATATAATTTTACGTGTAATTTATCAACGGGTATTCGCTCAATATCTGTTTGTTTGTTGTTAAGCGAAACGCTGCTCAATGAGTTGTCTGTACTGTGCCCACCTAGAGAATCGGACTTGTTTGTTTGTTTTTGAATTTCGCGTAAAGCTACACGAGGGCTATCTGCGCTAGCCGTCCATAATTTAGCAATGAAAGACTAGAGAGAAGGCAGCTAGTCATCACCACCCACCGCCAACTCTTGGGCTACTCTTTTACCAACGAATAGTGGGATTGACCATCACATTATAACGCCCCCACGGCTGAAAGGGCGAGCATGTTTAGTGTGACGGGGATTCGAACCCGCGACCCTCAGATTACGAGTCGAGCACCGTCTAACCACCAGGGCATGTTTTTAATCTGATCAAAAACCACAACTACACACACACAGTAAGAAGAAGCAAAAACATTTTTTTTTATTTTTTATTATTCAATGAAGACACCCACCACATTTTAAGACCCCGGTTATTGCACTTTGGGCACTGAACTTCACATCTACATAAAAAAAAATAATGAAAAAACAAATTTATAAAAAAAGTTCGTTTGGATATTTCTTGCTCATTATAATGGTTTCGTGATATTCATGTAAAATGGCTCAAAGTTAAGATAAGTTTCAATCTATGGTTAAGTTCAGAAACACCGGGAAATAAACTGAATTATTTAATTTTCAAACAAAATAAGCAAAGCAAAAAACGTGAAACGATAACACGGAACGAGGTGTAAAATATAGTATTGTCCAACAGTGTATAACTGTACACCGCCAGCGGAGACTCACTGCACTAATGACATGCACTTGCAATATTGTTCAGAGCCAGCAAACACAATTCTAAATCACAATTATAAACCTGGGGGAAAAAAATACACAGAAAGTAGATCTTGTAGTGTTTCTCGGGGCAGCTTTGCACCGGAATCATGTTATATTACGTTTTGTTAAGAGCTGTGTTGTAGTCACTTTTATCATATTTAATTGTTTTATTATTATTCTTGCTGTTTTTCCACTGGTGTCTCTTCTTCTTCTTCTTCTTCTCCTGGATTTTCTTCTACTACAGGTTTTTCTTCTTCCGGTTTTACTACGACTTCTGGATTTACTTCGATTTCTGTCTGTTTTTCTTCTTCCGGTTTTACTACAACTTCTGGATTTACTTCGATTTCTGTCTGTTTTTCTTCTTCCGGTTTCACTACAACTTCTGGGTTTACTTCGATTTCTGTCTGTTTTTCTTCTTCCGGTTTTACTACAACTTCTGGGTTTACTTTGATTTCTGTCTGTTTTTCTTCTTCCGGTTTTACTACGACTTCTGGGTTTACTTCGATTTCTGTCTGTTTTTCTTCTTCCAGTTTTACTACGACTTCTGGGGTTATTTCAACTTCTGGCTGTTTTTCTTCTTGTAGTTTTTGTTCTTCTGGTTTTTGTTGTTCGTTTTCCTCTGGATTTTGTACTACTTCTTGTAGACCTTCATCTTTATTTTGTTGTATATCTTGTTGTTCCTCTTCTGGGTTTTGTTCTACCTGTTCTTCTTCTTCTGGTTTTTGTTCTACTTCTTGTTGTTCTTCTACTGACTGTTTTACTTCTTCTAACGTGTGGTCTTCTTCTAGAGATCCATGTTCTACTGATTCTTCTTCATCCTCTAACCTTCGTTTTTGTGCTACTAGTGAGATATTTTCTGGTAACTTTTCGTTTACTGGTTGTTTTGTTACTAGTGGTTGCTCTTTTACTACTGAATCTTCTTCCGGAGATTTCTGTTCTTGCGCTAGTTGGGTTTCTTGTTCTTTTGGATTGTTTTCTTCTGCCTGTTTTGCCACTGACGTTTCTTCCTCTGTTTGTTCTTCTACTGGACGTTCTACTGGTTCTTCTTGTGGTGGTTGTTCCTCAACTGTTTGTTTTTCTTCTGGCTCTTTATCAGTTTGTTGTTCCTCAACTGTTTGTTTTTCTTTTGGCTCTTTATCAGTTTGTTGTTCCTCGTTGTTAACTTCCTGGGATGAAATCTCTCCACCGACTTCCTTGTTGGCAACCTCTGCAGTTTCCTCAGTAGAAGGTCTCGTTTCTGTAGTTTTCTTTTCTGCAACAGAAACAATGGCTGTTGCATTTATCACATCTTTCTTCTCCTCGGGAGCTGTTTCTTCTACAGGTTTGCTATTTTCATCAGTTGTTTCAAGAACCTCTTGAGCTTCCTGTTTGGATCCCTTAGGTTTCTCAACGTCGGTAGTATCTTTGGGATCTTCATTTTCAGGAACATTTTCTGTGTCCTCCACTTTACTTAAATCTTCTACAGTGGTGTTTCCTTGGTAGTTCTCAGGTCGGTTCAGAGACGCTATAAACAAAATAGAAAGACATATTCACTTACAATTCTCATAGCATTCCCAAAGACGAGAAGCCAGCTTTAGTCCATAGTTTCTTTAACACACAACACTTAAATGTACACTGATTGTTTATCTGACCACCGATATGCTGAAGAGCATCTGAATTCTACTATGGTCAATCAGACACATACTTTTTACCCCGGTGTCGCCCTCTACTGGTTAATATGAAAGTTAAAATCTTTCTTGTCTTGAGAACTGGTATTAAATGACAAATGTAAGCTTTCAACTGATCCTTCACTGAACTTTTGAAAAGTTATTATATAGAATTAGGAGACATTGAAGCTCAACCTTCCCATCGATACACTTACGTCTTAAAACTTTACATTAACTGAAGTTCGTGTAACTTTTACTCCTACCAGTGACGAAACTGTATATCCAATCATCTCTGTTTTACGCCCCCCCCCCTCAGTGGCACAGCGGTATGTCAGCGGACTTACAACGCTAGAAACCGGGTTTCGATACCCGTGGTGGGCAGAGCTTTGTGTAGCTTTGTGCTTAACTTCAAACAAACTCTGTTTTATAATTATCTTACGGCTTAGGATATTGTCTACTAACGTTGTTGTTTGGCTTTTAGGGCAAAGCTACACAATCTGTCCATCGTAAGGAACTGAGCCCCGGATTTTATCCTTGTAAGTCCGTGGACTTATCACTGACCTACCAAAGGACCTTTTTCTACTAATAAATAAAGCGAAGAAAGAAAATGATAAATTCAGTCGTCTTTGTTTAGAACTTGGTTGACGATTTAAGACATTTTATACTATTAAAGTAAAGACAGACTATAACAGTACACATATACGTCGATCTGTACGTTTCAAATATAACAGTACACGTATACGTTGATCTGTACGTTTCAAATATAACAGTACACATATACGTTGATCTGTATGTTTGAAATTTCACGTTTGTTTGCTTGTTTCAAAAGTCACGTGTTTGTCCGTATGTTTCAAAATTTACATGTTTGTCCGTATGTTTGAAAATTCGCGTTTGTTTGCTTGTTTCAAAAGTCACGTGTTTGTCCGTATGTTTCAAAATGTACGTGTTTGTCCGTATGTTTGAAAATTCGCGTTTGTTTGCTTGTTTCAAAAGTCACGTCTTTGTACGTACGTTTCAAAAGTCACGTGTTTATCCGTATGTTTACAAAATTTACATGTTTGTCTGCATGCTTCAATGAACGACGAAACATTATTTTCATAGCCTGTTTTTAAATGATAAAAATATTAAATGATTCTATTTTTAATGTAGGAATTAAGGTACTCAGTTCTGTCCTGTTGTTAAATCTTACCTAGTCTTACCTTATCTGACTATTGGTGGGATCATAGTCCGAAATGTTCTCTTGGTTTTTAATCCACGGGATATTTGATTATTAAACCATGCTCGTTCTACCAATTCGTTCCCTTAACGAAAGGGAAGATTGAAAATAATATGGACAGTAACATTAAGAAGAGGGTATCATGGTGTCTACTATTTCTTGTATAAAAGAATACCTAGTTTACGACACATAACACTGGTCGTTTACTTACCATTCTCGCAAGATGGAACCAGCATGAATAGGAAAACCAGAAGACACAAACACGCTAATCTTTTCATTGTTAAAACCTAAAAATACAGGAGAAAATCGTCATTTTAGTAGATTCACTAAACCCAAATCCTGTACATAAAGTATCAATTATTACTCTGTCTGCTACGAAGCTCTAAATAACTTGTTAGGTTTAGTGTATTTAAGTTGTTTAAAACATTTGGGTTTAGTGTATTTAAGTTGTTTAAAATATTTGGGTTTAGTGTATTTAAGTTGTTTGAAATATTTGGGTTTAGTGTATTTAAGTTGTTTGAAACATT
>NW_013668063.1:154187-156998 GCF_000517525.1 Limulus polyphemus | reverse complement strand
TTTAAAACATTCAGATTTGATGTGTTTAAGAATCAGTTTAAAACATTCAGATTTGATGTGTTTAAGAATCAGTTTAAAACATTCAGATTTGATGTGTTTAAGAATCAGTTTAAAACATTTGGGTTTAGTGTGTTTAAGAAGTAGTTTAAAACATTCAGATTTGATGTGTTTAAGAATCAGTTTAAAACATTTGGGTTTAGTGTGTTTAAAAGATAGTTTAAAACATTTGGGTTTAGTGTGTTTAAGAAGTAGTTTAAAACATTCGTGTTTGGTGTGTTTAAGAAGTAGTTTAAAACATTCGGGTTTAGTGTATTTAAGAAGTAGTTTAAAACATTCAGATTTGATGTGTTTAAGAAGTAGTTTAAAACATTCGGGTTTGATGTGTTTCAGCATCTTCTAGTTTGTAGTGTTGATTCTTCTCTGATAATTTAATAGAAGAAAGGTCCAGAGTAAAAATATGTTTAGAAACAAAAACATTTAAGAAAAGAAATATCACACTTAAAAAATATATATATACATAAATATGCATCTACTATAAATTAGCTATAGCGTCTACACATGTAGCTGTAATATTACATAAATATGCATCTACTATAAATTAGCTATAGCGTCTACAAATGTAGCTGTAATATTACATAAATATGCATCTACTATAAATTAGCTATAGCGTCTACAAATGTAGCTGTAATATTTCATTGTTGATTTATTTCTATATCAAATAATTATACGAATTATCAAGTGTGTTAAATGATTAAAGAGAAGAAAAGATAACCCTAAAGATATAAATAAACGTATCCTAATAGGAGAGAGAGCTGAAGGAAAAGAACCTTTACAGCAGTAGGGATACACTGTATATAACACTTAACACTTATTGTCAAGATTCACGTGCTACATTAAATTCTAATTTTAAAACAAGGGGGGAGCTATGAAGTTCATCTTCATTTCAAAACTACCATTCACCTTCTGCAACCACCACTTGGAGAGAAACAGCGAAAACTATGTTACTGAACCCTAGTTTTGGATATGAGACTCCATAGACTTCTCTGTGTGTGTGTGTGTGTGTGTATGTGCTGGTAGTTTTCAAATGAAAATTCTAGTTTCATTTCACGCGTAAAATAAAATCTGATAAACAATCCATCCCCATAGGTGAATTTGTGCGATATTTTACTGGAATACGTTACGTTCCCCCATTCTGTAGTTTGTAGCCTGGTTTTTATTTGTGACTTACGTATCTTGAGGAATAAACGTTGGAGGAAAAAAACAAAATATGTAGATACGTTTTGTCCAATCACCATGTAGCATGAAAACGTGGCTTAATTTTTGTATTCTCGAATTAAAGAAACAAATCATGATTTAAATATTGTAAACATCGGCTACGATTTATTAAATTTGTCCAACCATCTGAATATTTAAAAAAAAACTTAACAAAGGTAATAAAGATTGAACTAAAAATTTGGCATTTGGAGACGCACGAGAAAAGAAACACTTTATAAACTTCATCAGAATGACTAGAAATTAATTAATTCGCCTGAAGTAGCTTTAAAACCATATGTTGATATTAGTTGAAAAAACCAAAACATCCTTTGACCTACCTTGATAAGCAGTATTCTAGACTTTCAAGAAGCTCCACCTGTCAGCAAAGAATGGTACTCTGTTGGAAAGATCTCTCTATTTATTTGGAATCTTCGGGTAGCTCCGCCTTCTCACTTTCTCGTGCGGCAAGCTCTCCTAGGATCCACTAAATCTGCTTTGTGTTCCCTTGTTCGGAAAATTTCTCCTGAGAGGTGGTCATCTTCTACAGTTAAGTTCATCTGAAACAGATTCTACTGGACCGTGTAACTAACCGTTTCGCGAGGTGTAACTTGTTTATCTGTTATGGTATATATATAATACAACGTATTCGCTACTATTATTTATTGGTATAGATACCAGGGGGGTAAAAAAACTTCATAATTATATTTCGGGTAAGCTCAATATTCACGAACCAGACTATACGTATAATGTATCTTGTTTGTTTCGCTGGGGACGAGGGTCAACGAAATGAACTGAGGAGCCCCCAGCCGACAGGTAATGACAGTTCAGGTGAACGTACCGACGGTCCACTGAAGAACGGATTTTCGGCGCCAGACAAAAATGTTAATTGGATTCCAAATATCCACTTCCTTACATGGTATTCTTACTTTCTTATTCACTCGACGCGCTGACAATTTATAGTTAATATGTGTTCGAAACATGGTTTCTTAAACAGAAAACAAGGAACCGTGATGAATACATCAATGGCACACTCCAAAAATGCAAATACAATGCTAATTAAACGGTTGCCTGTTTTACATATTAAAGAGGCCTCAGTAGCTTTCACATAAACAAAAATATGTAAAGTTTAAAGCTATCCCGCTGTGGGGTAGCAGTAAGTTTATGGACACAGCAGACAGCTTAACGTGGCTTTGTTCTAAAACAAACAAAAATACATGTATTAAAGTTATAAGTACTAAATTTTAAATGTACAGTTACTCTAGGGGACGTTATTATTAACAGTAATGTTCATTAATAAAAAAATAAAAAACAGGATTACTGTCATACCGGCGTTATCACCCGCTGGGTCAACGCTAAGTCTATAGCTAAAATCCGGGGTTCGGTTCCCCGCAGTGGACAGATTGTAAATAGCCCATTGTGTATCTTTGCGCATACAATATCATACCTGTAAGTTTTAATGAAAGCACCTGTAAACATTGAGTAGGTAGATATACATTAAATACTAATGATTTGAACTATTTTGCTAGATATATATATATATTAGGCCCGGCATGGCCA
>NW_013668063.1:149020-153812 GCF_000517525.1 Limulus polyphemus | reverse complement strand
AGGTGGTGATGACTAGCTGCCTTCCCTCTAGTCTCACACTGATAAATTAGGGACGGCTAGGCTAGCGCAGATAGCCCTCGTGCAGCTTTGCGCGAAATTCAAAAACAAACAAGATATATATATTATTAAGGCTCATAAAACTGGTTGGCAAACCGTTTGGACTTTTTCCTGTCATCATGGCAGCACAAAAAATATTTCCTAAACATCTTGATTGTAGATTAATTTACTCATAATATAAACATTTGAATACTTAATTTATTCAAATCAGCTTTTAACCAATACCTAGCGGTGGAACTTTAGCATTAATATTCAAATTCATTTACTCGGTAGTTAATAGTTCTTCCGTTAGGTTATTGCATGTTACTGCTTAAACTGCAGAACAATCAACAATAAAAACGAGAGAGAGAATCCTCAATAGCCGCGCCACTTGAAATTAGTTTAGGTATGATTAGAGCAAATTAATCTATGAGACCTCCCCCCCCCCTTCGTATTACCTACATGTTTGTGCGCCAGCAATATCAAGTGTGTTGCACGCGTATACCCGATTCAGTTTTATTACTCGTCAGGATATCTACCAGCCTACCCTCAAATTAAAATTATTTTGGGCAGGATTACAGTAAATTAATCTATAAGACCTTGTGCATGATCAAATACATTAATGTGAAGAGTTTGACCTCCTGAGTCCAAACTGTAATCAGAACTCAAATTGGTCATGAGATGACGAAGCTATGAGCTAAAAGTTTGTACTTGAAAAAAAAAAAACCTCAGAGTCCTTCTATGAGCCGTTATGCCGCGGCTAAAAATTGCAAAGTTCAGTCAGTTTATAATAAAAACCACACACATTGTTACTTCCAGCTGATGAAGTATTCTTTCTTTAGACAGGAACACTGGTCCTTCAGTATCAAAACATGGTTTCTTGTTGTACTCTGTAACCCAAGTAATATACACACATCTCTTTTGTGGATATGTAGAGTGCGCTAGTGGGTGGGTGATTGAAATGGTTGCATATATTTTGTTGCACTGACCATAAAAGTGAATATTTTGTATTTCGAATTTATGGCAAAGTTCTGTTGCTGTCCCTAATTTCCAACTACTGACCAGTAACCAGTCATCAGGACCCTACCACCCACTGTCCGCGCTAGGGGATTGACACATCCAAAGCTTAAAATGTGAAGAATATTCCAAACCGGTTCGTCAGCTCCAAAATCTAAATCTGGAGTTCTAATACATGGCCACGTCCAAAGTGAATGTTACTGAAGTTTTTTTATAAACAAACACTGATAAAGAGAGAGGGGAAAAAAAGTAATTGGTTTATATAATAGTTTATCCAATTGAACACAAGCGTTATTCATTGGTAAGCTTTATATTTTTTTTAACATCCTGTGCTTTTTTTTTTTGGAAAGAACTAAGAAAAACAACAACAACAACAACATGTTAAGACCCTTTTCAGCGCCCTCCAGTGGCACAGTGGTATGTCTGCAGACTTACAACGCTAGAAACCGGGTTTTGATACCCGTGGTGGGTAGAGCACAGATAGACCATTGTGTAGCTTTTTATTTCTTTAAACCTAACTTCTGGAAAAAACTAAGAAAAAACAACAACATGTTAAGACCCTTTTCAGCGCCTTCCAGTGGCACAGTGGTATGTCTGCAGACTTACACTTTTCAGCTTACACCATTTACGGTCTTATAGTCGTTTCGTATTGTATACCTTCATTTGAAAATGAGATATGTTATTACTAAATAGCTTCGCTGAAAGACCTAAGGCTGCCTGTCCAAAAAAACAAATGTTTTGTTGATGACCAGTAGAAGGGTGGTTGACTTCTCAGCTATAACTTGTTCTCAAAAAGTAGTTTCAAGGAAGTGCTGCAGACAGGTATGACGGCACTGTCCAAACTCTCCTGGACGCCACTAACAGGTAACTCGTTCATATCAGAATCAAAACTGGTCGTTTGAAGAATGAACTTTCATAAAGCCCAAGGTCATCTGGTGTTAGAAAACTATATGAGCTTTGAGAGTTTTTTATTTATTTCTAAGCCTATTCAGTGGACCAGACATTAACTTTTAAATCATACCGCTAATGAGTAATGCCAGTCAGCTAATAAAAATTCCAGTTCAATCGATTTTTATCTTATAATGTGAAATGAAAAAAAAAAAAATGGAAACCGAAGCTCAACATTTCAACTGCTTTTTCTTCATATATATTCGTCCGTGGGTGTTGGTTGATTGTTGGTTTATTTGTTTGTTGGTTTTAGAACAAAGCTACACTGTGGGTTATCTGAGCTCTTTCCACCGCGAGACTCTAGATTTTACTGTTGCAAGTCTGCTGACACACCGAAGAACTCCAGGAGAGCATGGGTTTTACGTTTTTCTGTGTCTTCTTTGAGGAATGTCACCCCAATGGCACAGCGGCATATCTACGGATTTACAATGCTAGAAACCAGGTTTCGATGCACGTGGTGAGCAGAGCACAGATAGCCCATTGTGTAGCTTTGTGCTTAACTAGAAATAACAACTCTGTGGAACATTCTTACCTCAGGTTTTTAATAACTGGTTTGTTTTATTCTTAATTCTGCAGAGCTTCTGAGATGTAAGGCTGTTGAGTTTGAGATTTATTGTCCCCCGATGTGACAGTGATAAGTCTTCGGATTTACAACGGTAAAATCAGGGGCTCGATTCCCCTCGGAGGACATAGCAGATAGCCCGATGTGGCTTTGCTATAAGGAAACACACACACACACGGTTAAGGTTTATTGGACAGATTTAAGATTTCAGAGAAATAAAGTAAATTAAAACTGATTCAAGCAAATTCTATTGGTAGTTAATTTAATATTATTCCACTCCGTATCTGTACCGTATTAATTGTTTAAACCTTTTAACCTTCAACTGATGATTAACAGAGAACAAGAAATCGTGGTAAAATAAAGTTAAAAAAAAAAGGCTTACGCCAGTTAGATTCTTTGAAAATTATGTTTGGTTATTTCATGAAGATTATAATGGGAACTCGTGGCAAACGTGGAGTTAAAAAGAGCATTTGGTCTATGATTAAAAAATCACTACACTATTACTTCGTTCAATTTACATTCCAAACTAATTTCGTTTAGGCCTAATTCGATAAATCTTCAGCGCAAGGTTTCCAAACTAATTTCGTTTAGGCCTAATTCGGTAAATCTTCAGCGCAAGGTTTCCAAACTAATTTCGTTTAGGCCTAATTCGGTAAATCTTCAGCGCAAGGTTTCCAAACTAATTTCGTTTAGGCCTAATTCGATAAATCTTCAGCGCAAGGTTTCCAAACTAATTTCGTTTAAGCCTAATTCGATAAATCTTTAGCGCAAGGTTTCCAAACTAATTTCATTTAGGCCTAATTTGGTAAATCTTTAGCGCAGGGTATTTGCTTTGTATGATTATTGCGGAAACATATAAATATTAAAGGCAATTTTTTTAAATCATTAAGCCAACTAAAGTAAATCCAGTTTTTGTTGTTGTTTGTTTGTTTTCAAACATTCGCGCAAGTCTACTCAAGAGTTATCTACGCTAGCCGTCCTTATTTTTGAACTGATGGAAGGGAGCTAGTCAAAAGCACCCTTCCCTAACCCTTGGGCTACTCTTGTTTGAGAGAATAGTGGAATTTAAAGTTATCCTTCAATCGCACCCACGGCCCCAAAGTGAGGAGCCTGATTTTGTGTATGTGTGGTAATAGGACACGAAAGAGGAACCTATATATCCTTACACCAGCACGCCAACCACCGTAATGGCTGCTACCTTAATTAAGGAGAAATACCTTTGTATACATATTTTTTATCTAATACGGCGAATTTCAAGCAAACAGCTACACATGAGCGTTGAATAATAACTGAAAATATAGCTTCAAACAAAAAAGGTTCGTAAATGTATTTGTTTGTTTTGAATTTCGCGCAAAGCTACACGAGGGCTATCTGCGCTAGCCGTCCCTAATTTAGCAGTGTAAGACTAGAGGAAAGGCAGCTAGTCTTCACCACCCACCGCCAACTCTTGGGCTACTCTTTTACCAACGAATAGTGGGATTGATCGTCACATTATAACGCCCCCACGGCTGAAAGGGCGAGCATGTTTGGTGGGACGGGGATTCGACCCTCAGATTACGAGTCGAGCGCCCTAACCACCTGGCCATGCCGGGCCTCGTAAATGTATCGAAAACATAAATCTGAGAATCGTTTCCAGTTCTACACCTAAGTATGAACGCATTAAACGTACTATCTCCCTGATTACTAACAGGTTAACAGTCTTTCATTTTTTATTCTTTTATTATCTTTTCTATCATTTATTATAACTTGAATTAGAAAACAATCAATCATTTCTGAACGTCAACTCCAATTTCAGATTTTATTTTTTTTTTTTCATTTTTAACTTTTGATTTGAAGTTATGTTTATTTTTATATTTTAATTAATGGGGTAATTTTTACCTGATCATCAGGACCAGAAATGGAAATATTTCCTAACTTTCATAAGCTAATGTCAAGATTTGTGTTCATTTCATATGTTAGGTTTGTATTCTTGGAGAACTATAGTCATATAACCTGGATATTTAAATATTTTATATTTAATTTTGTAGAGTAATTTCTGTAAATTTGTTAGATCTTGGCGAGAAACATTGTAACTGTTAATTTGTTAAATATTTACGAGAAACATTGTAACTGTTAATTTGTTAAATCTTGCGAGAAACATTGTAACTGTTAATTGGTTAAATCTTGGCGAGAAACATTGTAACTGTTATTTGGTTAAATATTGACGAGAAACATTGTAACTGTTAATTT
>NW_013668063.1:139671-148020 GCF_000517525.1 Limulus polyphemus | reverse complement strand
AACTGTTAGTTTGTTAAATCTTGGCGAGAAACATTGTAACTGTTAGTTTGTTAAATCTTGGCGAGAAACATTGTAACTGTTAATTTGTTAAATATTGACGAGAAACATTGTAACAGTTAATTTGTTAAATCTTGACGAAAAACATTGTTGTAAGTGTTAATTTGTTAAATATTGGCGAATAACGCTTTTGTAACTGTTAATTTATTAAATATTGGCGAATAACGCTTTTGTAACTGTTAATTTGTTAAATCTTTATATAATATATTTTCTGCAAGATGTTAGATTCTCTAATGTCAACTGTTTCATAAAATATTTGTTTCAAAATTACATCTATCATCACGGGAACGATAACTGACTCTTTATATATGGATTAAAACTATTCATCTACGAACTCAATATTTGATTTTTCACTTTTATAAAACAATTTTCAGAAAACGTTCACTGTTTATTATTGTTAGATGACACCGGCACAGCGGTCTGTCGGCGGATTCACAACGCTAAAAACCGGGTTTCTATACCCGTGGTGGGCAGAACACAGATAGCCCTTTGTGTAGCTTTGTGCTTAATTTCAAACAAACTTTCAAGCTTCCATTCGCCCCCTAGTAGGTTTACGGTAACGAAAGTTTTAATTTTTAATTAACTACATAAATCTGTTTTATAATATACATCTTTTCAAATACAAAGCTTCAAATCCAGGCATTAAATAAGATGACTTAGAACTACAACATACTCCAGTGAAATTAGGCCCTTATTCTTGTAAGTGCAGCCACAACTTTCAGTTTACCCCCCTCAAACATTCATCTATCTTTTTGGTGAATCCAGAAGGGTCCGAGCAGTGGGGAGTAGATCTTCTTTTAAGATTGTTTGTGGTCTTTCGAAGTAAAAAAGCTTCCCTCACTTCCTTATCATCTTCATCGGCCACTTGATATATATAGAGATGTGAACATTTTATATTTTGTGCTTTAACCCACCTCCCGCCGACATAAACCCAGGTGTCTTTCTTAGCTCCGATGGCATTTTTCCTAAAACATAAATAGACCATTCTTGGGTTGGATGTTCCCTACAAGTTAACACTACGATGATACGTATTTCTGGATACAAAAGCTAGCCTTTAAGTAGTGCATTTATGTATTAATATATCAAAGAACAACGACGTACCTGTTCGTCCATCTAGACTGCCCCAACCATTATATTAAACTCCAAAATAAAAATAAATCTCTAAAATCCAGCTCTGACCTTTCAAATATTTATCAAGTTTTTCCCTTAAACTCATTTAGACATATTGCATCTAATATTGCAACCCATTCCAAAGGCCAACCACCCTTTTATTAAAATAAAGCTGTCTTAGTTGAAGATGACTCCTACCCTGCTAAAATTTTAATTGTGTCCCCTAGTCCTACTATTCTCATCAGCAAGTACAAAAAACATGATGCATCAACACTGTCAATTCCCTTAATAGTCTAACTCTTCGTGTGTTTTTTTTCTTTTTCAGGGGGGTGGGGGTGGAGACCTTTACAGCCTAATATCATCCTAATAGTCCTCCTCTGAACCTTTCCAGCAATTCATTGTCCTTTCTAAGTTAAAGATCCCACGTATACGTACAACGTGATCGATAAAGACTTTCACGTATTTGTTATGAGTAGAATTGTACTGGTGTACGTACAACATTGGTAGTAGAGACTTGAATATATTTTCTAAAGTAAAAATACAGTATAAAACTGAATGTTGAGGAGGTACCAGGTCAAAGTTTCACTGACCAATGACATTTAAAATATGCGTCGAAAGACCAAAGGAAGTCCGACTGAACGTTAACATGTTGGTGCTAAAGATGATGGAAACTTTGTTTGCAAAGTAAACGAAATAAATATTATTATGACGATGAATATGTAAGTCTGGTTCTCCACTGTCAAGCTATATAAAACCATATGTAAGTCTGGTTCTCCGTAAGTCTGGTTCTCCAGTGTCAAGCTATATAAAACCAATATGGTTTTATATAGCTTGACAGTGGAGAACCAGACTTACATATGGTTTTATATAGCTTGACAGTGGAGAACCAGACTTACATATGGTTTTATATAGCTTGACAGTTATGTAAGTCTGGTTCTCCACTGTCAAGCTATATAAAACCATATGTAAGTCTGGTTCTCCTGGTTTTTTTGACATATTATTTACATAGAAAATATTCTGGCTATAATATTAAGAGGTTTACCTAATGTCGGGATTATTCGGTGAAATCCAACCATCTGAGGTGATATTTGTCCAGTGTTATTTCAGTAGTCAACCATCTGAGGTGATATTAGTTCAGTGTTATTTCAGTATTCAACCATCTGAGGTGATATTAGTCCAGTGTTATTTCAGTATTCAACCATCTGAGGTGATATTAGTCCAGTGTTATTTCAGTATTCAACCATTTGAGGTGATATTAGTTCAGTGTTATTTCAGTATTCAACCATTTGAGGTGATATTAGTCCAGTGTTATTTCAGTATTCACCCATCTGAGGAGATGTTAGTCCAGTGTTATTTCAGTATTCAACCATCTGAGGTGATATTAGTTCAGTGTTATTTCAGTATTCACCCATCTGAGGAGATATTAGTCCAGTGTTATTTCAGTATTCACCCATCTGAGGTGATATTAGTCCTGTGTTATTTCAGTGGTACATTACGGAACGTGGCATGGTATTTTATGATACTAAGGCCTGGTGTGGCCTGATGGTTAGGACACTCGACTCATAAGTTGCGGGTCGTAGGTTCGAATCCCTTCACCGAATACATTCCCCTTTTCAGTCGTGAGGGCGCTATGATGTTACGGTCAATTCCACTATTCGTTGGTAAAGAATAATAGCCCAAGAGTTGGCGGTGGGGGACGTTGATGAACTGCCCTTACTTGGGTATTTTTGAGCGATATTTTCAACAAAAAAAAAACAAACTATGATGTTAGAAGAGAAAATATTCTTGCTGATATCATTCAGCAATTTGGATCATGCTGGATAACTTTGAACACTGATATCATTCATTCGTAAAAACACAATATTTACAGAATTATAGTTACAGTTTATTACGAATGAATGATATCAGTGTTAAAAGTTATCCAGTATGATCCAAATTCAACAAACACAATATTTACAGAATTATAGTTACAGTTTAGTTGAATTTGGATCATACTGGATAACTTTTAACACAAATGCATTTTCTTTCTGTGCTCTGTTTGTTATAGAATATCGCGATAACTTGTTCCAGAATTTTGTAGAAAGCCGTCGTCGTTGTTTTCTTAGTGCAAAGCTACACAATGAGCTGTCTGAGTTCATCGTTACTCTTATAATGCATCCGTGGCCCCAAAGTGCGAAGGGCGTTTCTGCAGCAATTAGTCGTCAGCCATCAATTCTTTGGGCCCCTTAAAAATGTTTATTTTGTTCAGGCGCAAAGCTGCACAGTTGCTATCTGTACTGTACTCATCACATGGATTGAACCCCAAATTTTATTGTTATACGCTCACAAGCTCGCTGCTCAGCCAACGTGGGTAGGGGCAATGAATATATAATGGAAATAAAACAAATTTGGTCTTAGATGTGACTTTGCCCTCCAGTGGCACAGCAGTATGTCTGCGGACTTACAACGCTAGAAACCGGGTTTCGATACCCGTGGTGGGCAGATCACAGATAGCCCATTGTTCTTTGTTTTCACTCATAACTTCTTAGAAATTACAAACAAGCAATTAAAGCAGTCCCCCAGTGGCACAGCGGTATGTCTGCGGACTTACAACGCTAAAAACCGGGTTTCGATACCCGTGGTGGGCAGATCACAGATAGCCCATTGTGTAGCTCTGTGCTTAACTTCAAACAAACAAGATGTGACTTTCTGGGGAATTTTCTGGCAACATGCAGGGCAAATACGCGCGCGAATACACAAATTCACGACCACCCCACCGTGATTTGTTAAAGCATTTATATAAATTTGCAGCGAAGTGCGTGCTGTAAAAACTGTATATTTAATACATACATAGCTTAGTACAATTCATTCTTCCAATATTTAGCGCCACCTCTGAAATCAGTCGCTCATACTGCGTATAAACGTGTGAACAACGGCCGAATTAGTTAATAAATATTTTCAAGTACCAACTCATATTTCTTATTGTTTTACTTCAAGGGCGAACACGTCTCATCAACCTCTTTGAAGTACTGACTCATACTTCATACTGTCTTACTTCAAGAGCGAATACGAGTCATTAACATTTTTGTTGTTTTTTTGCAAAATTAACAATAGCCGTGATTCACCAAAAATAACTAGCACAGCGACTCCTACCTATCGTCTTTATTTTTTCTTCTATTTTTAATTGTTCTTACAATGAAAATAGTACGTTACATTAGACTGTAAACTGAGAATTTTCTGTAGTTTCTGCGATATTCTTTATTTTAATTTTTTGTTTGTTTGTTTTTAGAACAAAGACACATTGAATCCTGGATTTTAGCATTCTAAGTCCGAAAACGTAGCGCTGTCCCCCCCCCCCCCGGGGGGTCAAGGACGGTCAATATCATTATGTAACGTGTCAAGGACGGTCAATATCATTACGGTTGAGTCACGCCACGTCCAGCCGGTCTGATGAGCCTTGGTATTTGGCGAAAGGCCTCGTCGACACAGAATATGGCAGATATAGTGTGGTTGACACATTATTAAATATTGTTCTTTGTTTTCACTCATAAGTTCTTAGAATTACGGTAATTTTAACCTTCAGAAATGGGGGTACTGATGCATGAAAGAGCGTAATTTTACAGAACGCTATCTTGTAGGTCCGCTCTTAAGTGTCCAGCTAGCGCACCAATCACGTCTTGCGCAGAGTAGGGAGGTCGGTTTCGCGTGTTCGAGTAAACCTGGCTTTGCACGTAACTCAAACAACGGCTCTAACCAGTAAATGTCAAGAAATATTTATTGGTCCCCACCCCAACTATTAGGGGATAGAAGTATGCATGAAATGCTTTGTACTTTTCGGAGTTTAACCATATTGTGGACACAAAGAGTGTAAAATTTTGTGTGCTTGTTTAAACCACATGATATATTTTTACCAAACATTACAAACAATTAAGCAAAAAAATCCTGAAATTAATCTGTTTCTATATCGTTAAGCCTTAAGTTGCACAACAGGCCATCTGCGTTATAAGGCCTCGAGTTTATCGTTGAGCCAGTGGAAGCTCCCGAAATAAGAAAAACGTAAAATGGTTTGAATTTCGCGCAAAGCTACACGAGGGCTATCTGCGCTAGAAGTCCCTAATTTAGCAGTGAAATACTTAGAGGGAAGGTATCTAGTCAACACCACCCACCGCCAACTTTTGGGCTACTCTTTTACCAATGAATAGTGGGATTGACCGTCACATTACAACGCCCCCACAGCTGAAAGGGCGAGCATGTTTGGTGGGACGGGGATTCGAACCCGCGACCTTCAGACTGCGAGTCGAGGGCCCTAACCACCTGGCCATGCCGGGCCAATACAGGTTGTAAATCTACAGGGATTCGAACCCGCGACCTTAAGACTGCCAGTCGAGGGCCCTAACCACCTGGCCATGCCGGGCCAAAAACATGTTGTCCAGTATTCTAAAGTTTTTAGAATACTCTCTGGTGTAAAGAAACAAAAATTTAGAAGCTGATTTATACTTGCGTAGTTGATCGAGCTCGTGAATTTAAAGAAATATTTGATCATTAGACACGATTTTCATCTCATTTGGATTTTATATTCATAAAACAGAAGGGTTTTCACCCCACAGAAGTCTTGAGTAGCCGACAGAGCCGTGATAAAATGTTGCTAAAGAAAAGAAAACCGAGACCGAACAGGATAGACAGTTTAAACAGCTGAATCCTCTCGGTGTCACAGCGGTAGTTCTGAAGATATTTAACGTAAAAAATAGGGTTCAATTCCACACAGAGCTCATTGTCCATCTAATCCCTCACCTTTCGCTAGTGGCGTAAACGGCGGAATTTAACAGAAGAAGTACTAAAAGGGAAGGACTATCGGTTAGTAAGTCCAAAAACTTAGTGCTGAACCTAGAGAGGGGGATCCTTGGGTGAAGGAAAGTCGAGTCGAGTGTCATGTATTGTATCATTTGGTCATCAACCATGACTTACCGTGTGTTATGTATTATATCAGTTGGTCATCAACCATAACTTACCAAGGGTCATGTATTATATCAGTTGGTCATCAACCATGACTTACCGTGTGTTATGTATTGTATCAGTTGGTCATCAACCATGACTTACCGTGTGTTATGTATTGTAACAGTTGGTCATCAACCATGACTTACCGTGTGTTATGTATCAGTTTTATACTCTATATATATTCTCTTGTACGTTGCTTGAAGAACACAATCTCTCACAAAATACCAAAAAATACAGAAATGGTGGGAAAATTTTAAAAGTTTGTTATGAAAACAAAATATAATGGCAGTTAGGATTTTTATATCTCTATTTCATCTATAACTTCTGATCAAACTAAAAATTAGCTTAATTATTCCAGCTGATTTAGTCATCAGTTACGTACATCTCGGTTTTATCCAGATTTTCTGCCGTTATTATATTTTGTTGTTTAACTGTATCTAACCTAAATATTTATACTTAATGCTTTCATCCAAATTATCACGTCTTCGTCAACTGACTGAGATACAAGACTTAGAACAGGGTATCTTATCAACTGGTTTACTTGTTAATCATATTTACGGTTTATTATCGAGTTCTTGCAATATGTTTATCACTAACTATGTTCTAACTTAAAATTGCAAAAACACTTGATTTAAGAAAAAGTTCCCGTATGGTAAAAAGTCTGAGCAAGCAATTAATTCTCAAAAATACACGTCTGTAAACAGCAGCTGGTCAACAATCAAAATGTAGTGTTAGGATTAGTCTGAAGACGGGAGCAGATTAGAAGCGTTGTGTTAGGATTATTCTGTAAACAGCAGCTGGTCAGCGACCAAAATGTAGTGTTAGGATTAGTCTGAAGACGGGAGCAGATTAGAAGCGTGGTGTTAGGATTATTCTGTAAACAGCAGCTGGTTAACAACCGAAATGTAGTGTTAGGATTAGTCTGAAGACGGGAGCAGATTAGAAGCGTGGTGTTAGGATTAGTCTGTAAACAGTAGCTGGTTAACAACCGAAATGTACTATTAGGAATGGTCTGAAGACGCCAGCAGATTAGAAGCTAAAACGTGATGTTAGGATTATTCTGTAAACGGCAGCTGGTTAACAACTAAAATGTAATGTTGGGGTTAGTCTGAAGACGCCAGCAGATTATACGCCGAAAGTATTACTAGACTTTGCTTCCAAATGCCTATATAATTTCAATCTCCCAATAGAAATATTAATTGGAAAAAAAAGCCATTAGAATAGTTAACTATTTTATTTCCAAGTTAAAAATTCGTGTTTTCAAATGTTTGCTTTAGTATCAAACAAATCTACGTCCAGTTCTCAGACGAGGGCGTAATTGTGTCCGAGTTTAACCTTCAACATAAGCCGATAGATATCTTCCACCAGACAAATGAGTTGCGGAATCATCGAGGAAGAAGCGGAGAGTCTGACATAAACCATTTTGAACCTAACCAAAGACAGATTGCGTCGCAAAAAAAAAAAAAATCGCTTGATTCGGCACTGCGATAACAGTCTGAGTTCTTAAAGCCGCTCAAACTCGTGGAATTTACAAGATACCCTCTTTCTTCCAAGCACACAGAACCGGTTTCTCTCGCTTGAAAATGGGTAGCTTTCACTTTTTACTTTCTTAGGGTCAGGGACGAATTCTTTGCCCGAAGAAATAAATGAGGTTCTTCAAAACTTTCACTGTCACGTTCTTACACCGCCCCTATGGCAGATAATAAATATAGTCTTCTCCACTGACAGAGAACAGCCTCGAGAAACTGTACAAAATGAATAAAATCAAGCATCGCGCTAACGTCCCCATAGCCCGTCAAAGGTTCACAGTTAAATACTGTACGAGAGGTGAGTTTTTTTAAACGTGTGATGTCTATTCCAGAAAACTCAGAACAGGTCCTGTTCTTTCGTTTCTTTTATAGAATTCAGGATGGTTTATTGCTCTCGTTAATTTATGTAGAAATATAAAATAAATTACTACAGAAACGTACTCAACAGATAGATTTATGTTAACGACGACAGTTGAAGGACGAGGAACGTCCTTCTCAAGTCAGTGGGTTAAATGTGTTATGTTTTCCTCAAGGTCATTTAGACAACTGAGCAAGGTAATAACAAGATCAACGGTGAAACGTTAAAGTGTGTTCTCTTGGTAGACTTTACGCTGTTGATTTAGTCCTAATGCGACTGATACACCACAACTGATTTTTTGTTTTTTTTTTTTTTTTTTTT
>NW_013668063.1:133412-138735 GCF_000517525.1 Limulus polyphemus | reverse complement strand
CCACGAATACTCCATTTTCCTATACGTCCACGAATACTCCATTTTCCTATACGTCCACGAATACTCCATTTTCCTATACGTCCACAAATACTCCATTTCCTATACGTCCACGAATACTCCATTTTCCTATACGTCCACGAATACTCCATTTTCCTATACGTCCACAAATACTCCATTTTTGGTTTCTAGCGTTGTAAGTCCGCAGACATACAGCAGTGCCACTGGGGGCTAGTGTAATAGATGTGTGTTTTATAAAATCGTGTGAACTTCAAACAGCTACATTGAATTTAATTGTTACCTATTGATGACCCGTTTAAATGTTACAATCATTAAAATTGGAATTTCCTGTTCTAAAAGTTTCTGTTATTCTATTTCTAATTAATTAATTAGTAGGTTTCTCAAAAACATCTTGTTTGTTTATTTCCCTAAATCTAAAGCAACACAATTGGGTATCTGTCCAGCGCGGATAATCGAACCCCGGATTTTGGCGTTGGAAGTCTGTAAATATAGTGCTGGCCCACCGGAGGACCGAGTAGTTTGAGGTTGTTGTCAGTATAATTGGCTTAGTATTATTAGTCTAGAGTCATGGAGGGCTGGGCTCGAATCCTTCTAGGTCTCTCTCATAACATAACAACACTTTTTTTAAATGAATCATTTGATTCTTATGCACGTGTAAGTTTGTTTGGAATTAAGCACAAAGCTACACAATGGGCTATCTGTGCTCTGCCCACCACGGGTATCGAAACCCTAAAAATAAAAAAAATCCAGACAGAAAAACATTAGAACCTGTCTTTTAATCACCAAATGAGTGATAACCACAGACACGGTATATTTTAGGGGATTTTGAACCCATATCTTTTGCCGGTAGCACTATATATATATAATACAAAGACAACTGGAACGTTTGGTTACTTTAACTCCTCTAAAAGTGTCCTCTGTAAAAGTTTTTCGAAAAGTAATCAAATTAAGTTCTTAATTTTTTTGGTTTGAATCTCGCGCAAAGCTACACGAGGGCTATCTGCGCTAGCCTAGCCGTCCTTAATTTAGCAGTTTACGACTAGAGGGAAGGCAGCTAGTCATCACCACCCACCACCAACTCTTGGGCTACTCTTTTACCAACGAATAGTGGGGTTGATCGTCACATTATAACGTCCCCACCCCTAAAAGGGCGAGCTTGTTTGGCGAGTCGAGCGCCCTAACCACTTGGTTATGCCAGGCCTATTTTGTTTGTTTTTTCATCCCTCTTTTCAATAATAACACTGTTCAGCATATTTTTATTTTTGTTCTGTTTCTTACAAAATATATCGTAAAGTTTATTGCCTCTACCAAACTGAATCTAAAAATCTAATTGAAAGATTTCTATCACGTCTAGATCCCCAGGGACCGAAAATTTAGTTTTTGTCCATGTAAAAAGTCATTTAGTTGGGTTATCATGATTATATTGAAATAAAATTACAAACAAAGCAGTCTTTTGACAAACAAAGCAATTATATTGTAAACCCTTACATCTATATATATATATATATTGAAAACAATATGTGTGGTATAAATAAACCAAATCGATGTTTTTCAAAGTGGGAGACAAACTCTTCTTTAACCAGTGTAATATATATATATATAATTAATAAAAAAAAGAACTTTCTGGATGATGACATCAGAGCAATTGAACATTTCTTCTTTCAGCATTTATCCTGCGTATTTGTATTTCCTATTTATGGCAACGCCATCTGCCGTCGTCCCATAATTTTGCATTACTGTATAAATGTCAGACAGCCAGTCATCAGTACCCCTATCATCCACACTAAGAGACTGGTTGCCACTCTTATCATGCACTTGCAGCATAAAGTGCGGGAAATATTCTGTAGTATCGCACATATTTGAAATCCAGAGCTCTACTACAGGGCCGCGTTCTTTATATTGTAGTTTGGTCAAAAGGCTTCAATCACGATTGACGAGTTTATACTAATTTCAAAATCACTTTCTTCGTTGGTAAAAAGAGTAGCCCAAGAGTTGGCGGTGGGTTGGTTTGACTATCTGCCTTTCACTCTTGTCTATCGCTACTAAATTAGGGACGGCGAGCGCAGTTAGCTCAAGTGTAGCTTTACGCGAAATTCAAAACAAACCAAAGAAACAAAATCACTTTCTATATTCTGACGTCAAAATATCTTAACCTTTTCTTTCAGTATTTATAATTCTGACTTGGACAAAAAAAAAAGTCAGGAAAAATAAGATTAACGAGTTTTCCTTACTTTGATAATTTATTTATCTATTTATTAGCATAATTATTCCCAATTTTTCTGACTAACGTTCTCTATTCGCCTAAATTCATCGTCATTTCAATGTTCGGTAATGGAGAAGTCGAATAGAAGAATTAAACAACCGTAATCACGAAATGATAAGAAACAAACGACCCAATAAATGTCGATGACAAGGAACCCACTTTGAGACTAATAATGGTTGGAGACGGCTTGAATGGGTAATGAAAAAAACTTTAATATAAGTTTAACATAACAGCAAATGTACAACGTTTCGACAAGGTTTTTGTCATCATCAGCCATTATTAAACGACCTATTAGCCCTAAGGGAAATATATCTTTAATAAGACTTGCATAGTCATCGTATATCTCTCCTATAGTCACAAAAAAATAACATTTATTTATACAATTACTTTTTTTATGGTTAAGAAATCCAGTTTTCTTATACAGGGTGTCCGAAAAGTCTAGAACAATATGTGGTTTGCAGCTTTTCTTAATTTCATTTACATAAATGATACGTCCTAAGACATTGAAAAGACAGACGTGGTCTCCAGGAACGGGCCACAAGATCTCCGGACTTGACTCTCATGGATTTCTTTTTCTATGGACTGCTCAAGTTATGTTTGTGTAAAAAGAAGATCAGGGACACCGAACATCTGAAATAACGAATTCTTGACGAGTGTCGGACCGTTGACAATGACACGAATATGCTTTGCAGTGTTCAAAGAGAATGGTTTGGTTTCAATTTCGCGCAAAGTTACACGAGGGTTATATGCGCTAGCCGTCCCAAATTTAGCAGTGTAAGATTAGAGGGAAGGCAGCTAGTCATCACCACCCACCGATAATTCTTGGGCTACTGTTTTACCAACGAATAGTAGGATTGACGGTCACATTATAACGCCTCAAGGGCTGAAAAGGCAAGCATGTTTGGTGGGACGGGGATTCGAACCCGCGACTCTCAGATTGCAAATCGACTGCCCTAACCACCTGGCCATGCCAGGCCAAAGAGAATGTAAGTACCGCCTACAAATTTGTTTCGACTTACAAGGACACCAATGTTTCTAAGTTTATGCACCAATGTTTCCAAGTTTATGCACCAATGATTCCAAGTTTGTGCAGCAATGATTCCAAGTTTGTGCACCAATGATTCCTTATGGAATGCGCCTTTATGAGAAACAATACAAATTTTGCAAAGCAAAAGTCTGGTTTTGATTGGTCAGGGAACATGTTCAGTGTTGAGATAATGCTATAGAATGTTTTTGTTGGTATTG
Source organism: Limulus polyphemus (assembly GCF_000517525.1). Classification (NCBI taxonomy): domain Eukaryota; kingdom Metazoa; phylum Arthropoda; class Merostomata; order Xiphosura; family Limulidae; genus Limulus; species Limulus polyphemus. Next base: position 135,209 of record NW_013668063.1, on the reverse strand, counting down.
CCTTTTCCAGAAGGTATTCAAGCCGTACGAACCCAATTAACTGAAATTGGAGTTTGCACAGCTGCCACACTGCTTGAGGAGTGCTGGACCCAGACTGAGGTGGCACAGGTCATGGGGGAGTCACAATCCATGGTCAGTAGGTTGTGGTGCAGATACCAGGCTACAGGAGAATACATCAGGATGCTAGGCCAGGGGGTTGCAAAAGGGCTGCAGGTGCAGTAGACGACTGATATCTGCACATTTAAGCCCTTGGAAACCGCTACAGCAGTGCTAGAGGCGTCAGATCAGGAACAAGATTCAGCAAGCCCCTGTGGTGTAGGTGTCGTGCTCAACGGTCAGAAACAGGCTCCATGGGACTGGGCTAAGGTCGAGGATACCAGTTAGAGCTCATGTACTAACCCCGGCTGGGGTTTGCCCACGAACATACCACCTAGACCCTTCAACAATGGACCCCTGTTCACAGATGAGAGCATGTTTCTATGTATCTTCAAGTGATCGGCCTATGACAGTCTGTAGACGTGACGGAGGGCGATATTCGACCTGTAATTTTATCCACCGTGGTGACTTGGGGGGTGGCTCAATTATGGTCTAATGTGATATCTCCAAACAAGGATGTACATACCTCTATGTGGTGGACAGAGGATCCCTGGCAGCAATACGTTAGCTAGATGAGATCCTACTACCTATTGTTCGCCTTTTTGCTGTCGGAAATGAGTTCGTGTATCAGCAGAATAACCCCCGTTTTAACACCGCCAGGATCAAGAAGCAATGATTTCAGGATGAAGGAATAGCAATACTGGATTGACCTGCTAAGTCACCGAACCTAAATCCATCTGAGCATGTGTGGGACTTGTTTGGGAGAGCAGTTAGGGACAAATGACCTGCTCCTACGACTGTCCAGCAGCTCAGAGCTGACCTTATCTAGGAGTGGACTGTGCTGCCCCAGCAAGTCATCCGAAATATCATCAATAGTATGGGAAACAGGTGTGGAGAAGTCATAAACAATAGAGAAGGACCTACCAGCTACTAAAGACTCATTTTTTAAGTTTGTTTATGTTAATAAGTTATAAAGCTTGTTCAAAACTTCTTGTTAGTAATCTCCTCTGCTGCTCATACACCAGTTTCTGTAATCAGTTTGTATTTGTAACTATATTGGCAGTAAAACATGCCAGCTTCTGTAACCAGTTTGTATTTTGTTAGCATATTGGCAGTAAAACATGCCAACTTCTATAATCAGTTTGTAGTTTGTTAGCATATTGGCAGAGAAAACATGCCAACTTCTGTGACCAGTTTGTATTTTGTAACTATATTGGCAGAGAAAACATGCTAACTTCTGTGACCAGTTTGTATTTTGTTAGCATATTGGCAGAGAAAACATGCCAACTTCTGTGACCAGTTTGTATTTTGTTAGCATATTGACAGAGAAAACATGCCAACTTCTGTGACCAGTTTGTATTTTGTTAGCATATTGGCAGAGAAAACGTGCCAACTTCTGTAACCAGTTTGTATTTTGTAAGTATACTGTGTTACGTATTACAATTTCAAATAGCATGAAATTGAGTTCAATGATACTTGAAATTTAGCAATTAAGTAAAAGCCGATATATAGTCAGTTTATGATATTTGCGAACAAGATTGATACACACAGTTTTCTTTTTAACACAAATACGTTTTAATATACACACAACAATACAATTTACAATAACAGTTATTAATAATTGTTATTACAAACAATGTTTTATAAACAAAAGTTTCACAAACTTACTAAGCAATATAAATTAAAGTTTTCTTTCTAGTC
>NW_013668063.1:125735-133154 GCF_000517525.1 Limulus polyphemus | reverse complement strand
AACAATTTTCTTTTTTAAAACAAATATGTTTTAATATACAAACAACAATACAATTTATAATAACAGTTATTACAAATACTTATTACACACACAATGATTTATATACTACAAATTTTACAAATTTACAAGCAATGTAAAGTCTTCTTTCTAGTCTGGAACTTCCTTTATATCTTATCGAGGGTTCTCGATGAACGAGTTAATTATGAGTTGACGTAGGTACGATTTGCTTAACGGGGAGCTATCTAGCTTTGTCCTTCGTTATTCATCAGCCAACACACAACGAGTTTTCCACCGTGACGTTATGTAATGTTTTCGTAAAAATACTAATGTCTGATGAGAATCCACTAAAGTTAAATGATTTGTAATGTTTGAACTTTGTAAATGCTCCTGGTCAAATATCTGAAGTTTTCCGATTGATAAGCGTTATAACAATCACAGTTATAGCTTCCGAAGTTTATAGCATACTGACTATAGCAAACTAATAATAGATACTCTCTTTTTTTTTGGCGCGTCGCGTTCGTTATATTTATAGGTGAGTGGAGAGTTTCTAGAAAATTCAAATTATGTAACAATACAAAGCTACATTTAAGCATTTAGGTACATATATATATTGTTGATTCTTACTCTCGAGAATCTTCTACAACTTTGGAGGATAGGCGGGAATTTCGCAATACATATTTAACACTATGAGCCACGCATATTTCTAAGTATAAATTAGATTAAAACAAACATCGATATGGAAACAAATATAGAATAACTCCGTCACAATTGGCAGTGAAAACATGCCAACTTCTGTAATCAGTTTGTATTTTGTTAGCATATTGGCAGTGAAACATGCCAACTTCTGTAATCCGTTTGTATTTTGTTAGCATATTGGCAATAAAACATTATTGCTCATCTGGCCAATAAACCTCTAAATTATTACTCATCTGGCCAATAAACCTCTAAATTATTACTCATCTGGCCAATAAACCTCCATATTATTGCTCAGCTGGCCAATAAACCTCCATATCATTGCTCATCTGGCCAGTAAACCTCCATGTTATTGCTCAACTGGCCAATAAACCTCTATATTATTACTCATCTGGCCAATAAACCTCCATATCATTACTCATCTGGCCAATAAACCTCCATATTATTGCTCATCTGGCCAATAAACCTCCATATCATTGCTCATCTGGCCAATAAACCCCCATATTATTGCTCATCTGGCCAATAAGCCTCCATATTATTACTCATCTGGCCATCAAACATCCATATTATTGCTCATCTGGCTAAAAAACCTCTATATTATTGCTCATCTGGCCAATAAACCTTCAACAGACCTCCATGCTTAGAGAATAACAAAAAATTCAAACATAACTACAAGCTATATACAACTGAATGTAAAGTCAAAATTTAACTGTTTATAACACATGGGATATAGATATAGATAACTAATAATAATGTTAGTTACCCCACAAAGATATAATGAAATAAATGTTAATCCATTTGAAATTCAAAAACACTCATTTCGACTCCACTTGACCTTTGTGACCCTGAAACCTACTTTCATCATATCTTTCTTCTCACAACCTATCAGTAATTGACCTAACATGGCTGCCTGCCTTTAACAAACAGTGCCGTCATTAAATCTAAAATCACATTTTTGACTGGTGCTCTATAACATAAATGACTCATTTATCATATAGAATTGGTATTTAGCATTCACATTAAACGTTTTCTGCTCATAGATGTCCTTGGGGTGGTACTTCACAGATAGTGGTTGTTTGTTTTTCTACACAGGTTCCGTCATGCCGCCGTGCATATTGATAATTCAAAGTTTTCGCCATTAGTCAGTTAAAGTTATTGATTCTTGAACCTGCTTGTACATTCCAGTAATTGTTTCTTCAATTTTCCGGCAGGACAAGGCCTATCTTGTTTAGACGTGAGTAGAATGTTCATCAGCACCATGAGAAGAAGAAAAGAAAACAAATTATGCAATAGGTTTGTTTGTTTGTTGAAGTTCGCGCAAAACTACTCCAAGGCTATTTGGCTACTCTCCGTAACTTAGAAGCGATAAACTAGAGGGGAGGAAGCTAGTCAACACCTCCCACTCTTGAGCTACTCTTTACCAGCTTATGAAAGTACGAGTAGATTTGGTGAAGGGTTTCGAACCCGCCGATTGCAAGTCGAGTGCCCTAACTACCGGCCATGCGAGGCTTTTACGCGACAGGTGTTTTGTTTTCTTACTATTTGTGGTTTCAGTTCTCTGTTATATTAAAATGTTTCGAAAATTAAGGTTGTATGCTCAAAATATACTTCTGTTTCACTAGACCTCCCTCGATAATAAGTAAGAAAGTCACCAAGAACAGGCTGTTATGTACAATGTTTTGCATACTTTTATAATGGTGTATGTATGTATGTTTGGAAAGGTTTAATTATTAAGTTAGTATGGTTTCTATATTCATGTAATAAAATGGCTAGAATTTGATCCTGGGTCTTCTTGATGGAAGTTTGGTGCGAAATAGTCCTTCTTAGGACTTTCCTGAAGATGGCAGCAGAGTAGCAGCTGGAATGTAGAGTAAAATTAGTTAGTTATTAGTTTGTTTGTTTGTAAATAAGCACAAAGCTACACAATGGGCTATACGTGCTCTGCCCACCACGGGTATCGAAACCCGGATCCTAGCGTTGTAATTCCGAATCTGTGAGATAGTTTTCAGGGTAAGTTTGAACTATGTGCTAGAGATGAGCTAGTTATAAAAAAAATAGGTAACTAAATAATAATAAGACTTATGGATCGTATGGACTGCTGATCGTGACGATGGTTCTCAAGTTCGTATGAAAAACAAAATCACCAAACAGTGAAACGTGGCTCTTGACAACTGCTTTTCACACTTGGTAATTGTTTGTTAAAATTCTTAAGAAAGTAAATAGAACTAAGAAAATTTACACTCGAAGCGGAATTTGGTAAAATGATTAAGTACACTAGAATATTTCCAGAGACTTGTTCTCGGAGGTGAAGGATCGAAGAAGTCTTTGACACTGTAAAATTAACGAGCCATAGTTTGTCTTTCTCAAGAAAACAAACAGCGTCCAAAAAGTTACGCAATCTAACAAGACGTTCTGCTAATAACAAATAGAAGGACAGGCTTAGTCTTTCGAAAATATCACGAGTTCTTTGTTTGGACACCAAATGTTTAAAAACATATAAATTGTGGTCCTTACGGCCATTAGCCAGACATAATCGTCAGTGATTGGTTGATGTATAAACATGATTCAAGCAAGCGAATCTTAACCAGTCACATTGTCGAGTCTGTACAGGTCGTAATGTTTGTTTGTGTGTGTGTTTTTTTACTGGAGAAATAAAAATGGCTTGTCCAAATAAAGCTTTAAAAAGACCTGTAGTAACAAAAACCAACAGATTATTGTTATTTTTTAGTAATTAAAATATAATAATGCGAATTACTCTTTTCAAAAATGTATTGCTGTTTAAAACTTCACCAGAAATTCTTTACATAAAATCAAACTTGATAAGTCTAACTTAAGCCTTTTTTGTATAATAATTAACGTTGCAGATATCCTAATATTTCAAAAAAACTGTTTTTTAAAAAAGCTAGAAACTTCAGCAGTATCAAATATCACTTACACGGCGAATTAGATGAACGCCCTCTACAATTTAACATATTTATTCAATGCAATATAATATATATAATTAAAAACCGTAGAATATAAATATGTTGTGAAAAAATGCGTCAAGAAAAGTATTAATGCTTTTTTTTAATCATAAACAGATAATAGCGTTCTGGAAAGAAAAAGTAATGTTTGAAGTTCTGTATATTTGTAAAATAATAATGATAAAACTTGTTATCCGCCATTGGGTTTCATTTTGCATGCGTGACATCCTACAATAAATGACGACTTCCATATCAACATACTCGTTAAAAGGCAAGATTTTTTGTGTTTACGTGTTGCATGAAATTTAATATTCAAGCACGATTAGCGAAAATTTAATCACAACTTCAACTGGTTATTAATCAAATCCGTTGTATGCCGTACTAACGCCACCTATACCAATAACGTTTATTTATCTGAAGATTTAATTTGCGATTCTGGTAGCGACAGGAAAACGAGGCATATTTTAGTCGCAAATAAAACACTTTATCTCTGTTACTGCGCAATCCTATCAGACGACTTTGCATAAATAACACAACAAAGCGAACAATGTTCCATTCTACCGGATTCAGTTAAGCATATTGTTGTAATTAGTCTTAACTTCCGATCAGATGTACTCAGATGGAAACTTAAAAATCAACCTAGTAATCAGTCTACGTAATTAAATATAATTTTTTTACGTTTCTTCTTATAAAGATTAGAATCCATTGTACGTAGAAAGTTAGAGTAAACTGCCTTCTTTCTCATTAGCGATAGAAAATTGGTAAAGTTTAGATATATATATGTTACAGATTACTTTCCACCCAATGTAAAGGTGAAAAGAGAATCTGTGACGTAGAGGCCTAATACGTTTCTGCAATATGCAGTATATAATCAATAAACATTTGGCCCGCTGTATAATATCGAATAATGAATTAGGCGCAAAGTTCTAAAATTATTCACCCAATTAAATTAAATTACGTTACTGCATGGTGGTTTAAAAGGACTCAAAAACAACCATAGATATTAGTAAAGTTTTTATTTTGATTTAAGTTCGCAAAAGTTACAACTAATAATAGATTATTTCATGTATGCTACAGAAAGAGGCGCCACGGGAGTCTTTTGTTCGGTTACACTATTCGATCACTTCCAAGTGGTCGAAAAGAAACAGTTCGCGTATACGCCCTCTATCCCTCTCTCCACATATATTGTATAATATTTCTAAATTGATGAGAATAATGTCTTATTATGAGAGGTAATTTATTTGAAAAGCCTAAGCCTTCCCAAGCCTCTTATACGCGTCGCCCTTGATTACAGAATTTTTTTTTATTTACCAAAGGTAGAAGTGTGACGTAGAGGTCTAATGCATTCCTTGATTGGCCATACTCGCTGCTATGGATGGTAATTTCGCCGAATCAAGGCTCATCAGCACAGCTTGGGTCAGCAAACCAGATAAATACAGTTAGGCCTCTTATGATGGCGGCTCAGCGGAAAGTCAGTTGGCTCATAACGCTTCAACAAAAGAAGAAGAAGAAGAAATATCCATACTTGGTGTGGGTACAGCACAGATGGTCCATTGTGTAGCTTTGTGTTAACAACAAACACACTTAATTAAGATGATGAGTATGTAAGACTTATGAGGTTTTTGAGTCCTTTTCTTAAAACCGGGCACAATACCATAATATTATTCCCACGCCTAAACTGATTTTGGTTACTATATTGTTGCATCCCAGCCGGCCAAAAGAGCTTTGGATTGAGCGAAAGGCATCGTCGACAATAGATATGGCGAATACAGTGTGGTTGAAATACTATTATTAGTATTTATACACTCTTCCAACCCCCTCCCCCCAGTGGCACAGCGGCATTTCTGCTGGTTTACAACTCTAAAAACCGGATTTCGATACCTGTGTTGGGCAGAGCACAGATAGCCCATTGTATAGCTATGCGCTTAACTTCAAACAAACAAACAAAGAAAACACTCTTAATGGACTAGATAAAGAATGTGGTGCTTACAAATATAATAGGCCTAATACTAATGTCTTACGACAAGTATAAGCACTTTCGAAATTCAGCCACCAAAAAATAAATAAAATAAAGTAATATATATATATATATATATATATATATGGATATCCTTTTCATTAACCATAATAATTCTTGGCACCTATGTTCGATACCCAGACTAAGTCTTTAGATTATTGGCTATTTGCATATACTGTTTATTGATAAACAGTTGTGTTTTGTTCTGTTTTTTTTTTTGTTTTATTTGTGTTCTAAAATACTTGTTTGCTTGTTATGGATTTTGCGCAAAGCTACACGAGGGTTATCTGCGTTAGCCGTCCCAAATTTAGCAGTGTAAGACTAGAGGGAAGGCAGCTAGTCATCACCACCAGCCGCCAACTCTTGGGCTACTCTTTTACTGACGAATAGTGGGACTGCCCGTTACATTATAACGCCCCCACGGCTGAAAGGGCGAGCATGTCTGGTGTGACGGGGATTCGAATCCGCGACCCGCAGATTGCGAGTCGAGCGCCCTAACCACCTGACGATGCCGGGCCAAAAGACTTGTAATTAAGCTATAAAAACTGAGTAATTATTGCATATCACTAGATGTCGCCACTAACAAATACTTATGAGGTATCACAAAAAAATGTTTCTTTTCTTGTTAAGCACAAAGCCACATCATGGGCTATCTTTGCTGTGTCCACCATAGCTATCGAAACCCGGTTTTTAGTGTTGTAAGCCTTCAGACTTACCTACGAGCCACTGGGGGTCGGGGTGATGGCTACAGGAAAATGTATGTCGGTATTTTCTCTCAGTGTTACCTAGTTTGTCGAATCATTGAAAATACTTAATTGCAATATCTATTCACAGTCTTTTGATAACTTAAACTTCAAGTAACTATTACTTTGTTAGAAAATAAAAACGTATCTAACGTGTGCAACTGCCTATAAGTTAAAATGACGTTAGTAGTTAAGTACTGTATCATTAACTAGTTTTAATATTTAAAAAAAACTGTAAAATTATAGTAATGTTTGTTTGATTGTGTTGAAAATTTCGGACAAAGCTGTGTGCACGTAGCCGTCTCTAATATTCAAGTATTAGGCTTGACAGAAAGCAGTTAGTTAACAGCGAACACCAACTATTGGGACACTCCTTGTCTGACCGAATAGTGGAAATTGATCATCACTCTTATAACGCACCCACGGCTTCAAAGTGTGGTGTGCAATTTTTCCGAAACATGAATCATCGGGTAAACTAACCCTTATCTCACGTCCGGCCCATAACGTTATTTGAAATACATATATATCAAAATAGTTGTTTATCACGTATAAATACTCCTCGTGTGGAGAATATCACGTGATTCACAAAAGACTCTTCCCAATTCCTCACTTTGTAGACAACAGAATCTAAGCCATATTTCGTAGTGTGTGTAGGGGCTTAATGTTAAACCAAATTCTCTAATGCTAAACCAACAAAGTTCATGGTATATAGAAGCTTAACGTTGTACCAACTTTCATTATGTCTAACAGCTTAATGTTGAACCAACTTTCATTATGTCTAACAGCTTAATGTTGAACCAACTTTCATTATGTCTCACAGCTTAATGTTGAACCAACTTTCATTATGTCTCACAGCTTAATGTTAAACCAAGTTGTATAGTGTCTAACAGCTTAATGTTGAACCAACTTTCATTATGTCTAACAGCTTAATGTTGAACCAAGTTGTATAGTGTCTAACAGCTTAATGTTGAACCAACTTTCATTATGTCTAACAGCTTAATGT
>NW_013668063.1:117766-124935 GCF_000517525.1 Limulus polyphemus | reverse complement strand
AATTCTCTTGGTTGGATGCAGCAATTCCAAAGCAATTATTGACGATATCTCAAAAGCTAAGTGCCAGTTTCACAAATCTCACAAACCTTTTTTGCTGCTTAGTTTGTGAGATTCGGATATGTGCGCACTGAGTGTGATATAACTATCTTATTAATAACGTCGCCTTTTTTGATAACTATTTGGAAAATAAACATGTTTGTTGTCTTTATTTTTTTGTGTATTCACTGTATTGTATTGAACAAAATGGTTATGCGGCCCGCGCTCGTCATTCTCTCAGTTATCTAGCCCGCTGTGAAAAAAGTTTGGTGACCACTGATCTAGACTAATGTCATCGTACAAAATACGGTAACTTTCAGTCGATATGAAACTTAATCAGTATTTTACAAGCTTTAATTACAAAAGAAAAAAAGATTGTAAAGCAACCTGTAATTCTCCGTATATATTTGTGATACTCGTTTCATGGGAGAAATAATATTATTATCTTTAGTTCAGAATTTACTCAACAGATGACAGCTCTTGTTAGTTTACAAACTATACCCAATTTTGAGTGTTTCACTGTATTATTATTTTAGAACAATTCAATCTATAATTCATATGAAGTTTTAATGTGTATTTCTTTTTTAAAACATATACAATTTATTTTTACTGCCAGTTTTATTTATTTTCTACTTCCTAGATGGAAACAAGATCGAACAAGATGATCACATTAATTCTCAGCTTCTTATGAAAATACTGGGATGTTTAAATAATGATAAGGCTCGTAGGCCTGATCAAAGGGTTTTAAAGAAGTTTAAGGATTGGATGGGAAAAGTTTTTAAAGTTTGATAAAAAATATGGTTTGCAAAGTCATTTATCAAATTTTAAAATTTTGTTGGATAGTCAGCATGATTTAACTAAGGAAAAAATCAAAATTGCTAATCTTTTGACATTCTTTGAAGAGATTACTGCTTACGTAAAAAAGGGCGTACGTATGGATGTGGGGTGTCTGGATTTTCAAAAAACATTTGACAAGATACCAAATAGAAGTGCTCAGTGTTAAAACTTTCTTTTGATTTAGATCAGTTACGTAGATCAATGAATGACCAATAATTTATTTAAATATAATAAATGATAATATTAATTATAAATGATAATATTAAGGTCTTGCTGGATATGAGGAGAATGCTGCTGCTTTACAAAAATATTTTGATTATTTGGCGAATTGATCTAATAAATGAAAGGTAAGGCATGTGGGATAACATAATTTCAATTATGAATATAATTGTGATGGACCTTGTTGTTCAAGCAATGTTCTGTTGCTAATGGCAGGGCAAATAGGATTTTAGGCTGTATCAAAAGTTTTTTATGAGGTGTCATCCATACATTAAGCATGCGCGAGAAGAGGGTTACGCACCTTAGCCTCTAGGCTGACTTTCTTTCAATGCATTTTCATTAAACATCAGACTTAAAAAATATACTGAGCACCTGCCTATCCCTCCTTCCTTCTTTGTTTGTTGTTAAGTACAGGGTTAAACAATGAGTTTACTGTGCTGTGCACACCACAAGTAACGAAACCCGGTTTTTTAGCGGTGTGAGCTCCCAGACTTACCGCTAAGCCGCAAGATGGCAGCACCTTCCGGTAGCATCCCTCAGCTGACCCACCATCTCCACCAATTTCCATTTACCCAGACCTGTTGCTGTCTTTTTGTTTCTTAGCGGTGTGAGCTCTCGGGTTTATACACCACTAGGAGGCAGCACCTTCCAGAGCAACCCTCTGCTGACCCACCAATCTGATGAAGTTCCATTTACCCAGACCTGTTTTGTCTTTTTATCTCTTATCGTGTGAGCTCTCGGACTTATACTCCACTAGAGGGCAGCACCTTCCAGCGCAACCCTCTGCTGACCCACCAATCTGATGAAGTTCCATTTACCCAGACCTGTTTTTGTCTCTTTTGTGATAGAGTTTCGAACGCTTTCACGAAATGTATATCAATTGCATCAAAGTTCTCTTTCCTGTCGCTCATGCATACTAGTCCACCCATATTTCACTTTTAATACACGTAATGGTGTATATCTTCCGTTTATAAAACCAAACTTATGAGATCTGGCCTCGAAGTTTAGGGTTCTCTTCTACTTCCCTTTATAAATCCTACACTTTAATAAAGATAATTAATTGAAATCCGATGAAATACATTTCCAATCAATCTTAATTTCCATCAATTGCAACATTGGTATCTTCTAGTGGTGTGCGGATTGATACCAAAATAATCAATACTTTCGACATCATTTTTAAAAAATGTATGTGTGTGCAGCAGAGCCACTTCGGGCTATCTGCTGTGTCCACCGAGGGGAATCTAACCCCCCTGATTTTAAAAAGCTGCTATCGATTACTTAGCAAAAGAAAAGATTATTTTATGAGAAACAAAGACGTAAAATGAGCGTATTTTTGATAAATGTACAGTAAATTACAGGAGTAGATTCCCATAAAGTAATGATTATAAACATTAATAATAATTACCACACTTTCTGTATTAACCTGATAATCTGGTGTATATTTGCATCAGAAGTGGACTAGTAGTTAGGACACTCGACTCGCGATCTGCGGTTCGAATCCTGCCACCAGCCAAAGGGCAGTTATAAAGTGACGGTCAATCCTACTTTTCGTTGGCAAAAGATTAGCCCAAGAGGTGGCGGTGGGTGGTGTTGAATAGCTTCCTTTCCTCTAGTCTAATCACTTCTAAATTAGGAACAGCTATCGCAAAAGTCCTCCATGATGGTTCCATTACACAAAAATAAAAGCTAAGTATTGTAAGTTTGTCAGTAAAGATGTATAGCATCCCAGAATCACGTGGCACGTTTATATAAAAACCTGTAATAACTACTGTAATAAAACTATGATAAATAGAAATGTTAACAAACTGTGGTATACTCCCTTTTATTCTATGATATTCCCTTTTTTTTACTATAGTCTACCAGTTGATCAGTGTGAGCCTTTTTTCTTTTTTGAAGTAATCAGTATCAGTAATAGATATCCAAGATATTTGATATCGTATCAAACCACAAATTGAAAATATCACCACAACTATCTTCTAACCACAAAATGAAAAATCACAAAATTTAAGAGACTTTAAAATTTGAATCGTTTGCTGCATCCATAGGCGAGTAGCAGTAACTAGTATTTCTAACGCTAGATGGAACCACGTTCAATGTCGTCACGCCCAACAGCATTCAAAGAAAAAGAAAAAAGACGGTGGCTTGAGATTGGTAGCGATATTGTCAAACCGTAGTAGTGGAGTGTACCTCATTTCACGTGATTGATCAATTGTTGGTGAGGTAAGATTGTTAACAGTAACACCTTCGTTAAGTAATTTTTTATTTAAGCCTAACCTTTGATTTATTTAACGGTTTAGGTGCTATAAATATAATTTTAATATTTACTTTAAAAATTGACAAGTGAGGTAATATCCAAGATTTTCAAGTCTGACTTTGAGGTCTTACAAAGGTACATTAACAGTAATACGGACTTTTTTCCTTTACCTACCTCGGAGGAATGTAAATATTCAGGTCGTTATAATGACAATAATAATTATACAAGACCTCAGTGTCTTAAGTGTTAGGTTAGAATTATCGTTTTGCTAATAAACTCTAGTTGTAAGTTTTGGCTTGCACCAATTTTTCGTTCGAAAAAAAAATCTTTAAATTCAATTTTTCGTATTTACATTGTTTTAAAAAATAACAATGAAAAACACAAGAATAACCTAAACGGCTAAATTATATCGAACCTATTATTAATATTATTTCAGAAACTTCATATAAATTTCATTTTTTAAAACAGTTTTACAAATCAGGCAGATTTTTCATGCTTCAGATAATATTTCAGATCATTTTTGATTTCATAAACTAGTTTGTTTTTTTCTACTTGTTCCTATCACATTGAATAAAAAGAGGGTGGAGGTAGTAAGCCTTATGGTCACCACAGAATAGTACAGCCTTTTTATGGCTTTCCGAAAATATATCCTACAAATTACAGTATTCAAATATAAGTTATGGAACATTCATTTCGCTTAAAATTAATAAAAAAACGTATAAACTATAGGTTTATAAAATGGATATATTATGAGGTCAAAATAAAGTCATATGTTAAGCAAGGCCCGAGCGAATCGGGCAATAGCCCGGGGCCTAACTTCTCTGGGGGGCGACAAAAGCCCCTCCCAAAATTATCGATTGTATGAGTACAATCTTTAGGGCATACCTTAAAGTATCCAGGAGTGCCTACTAGTTTATCTATGATTCTTTAAGCCCTATTTTTATATATGTATAATGGAATGGCGTGAAAATGTTGAAATAATGGCATATGGAGTCAGTGAAGAGAAAAAGTAACGAATATGGAGATTGAAAAATTAATAACAATACATGCAACACAGAATTTCGTAAACTGTTTAACTTTAAATACAGCAGAAAGAATGACTAGATAAGCGGTTTGTCCTTTTTTCTTGCTAAACGTCTGCTTCGATTTTGTCCTAGTCATTTTTTGTAAGCGACAGGAATAAGTCACTTCTTGTGGCTCGGATTATAAAAAAAAATACTAAATTTATAGGATGTAAAATTTTATTTCGTTAATTAAATAATGTAAACTTTAATTTTGGATCGTATTTAACCGGACTTTAGACCCGATGCATAAAGTCTCAATAAATTTAGACGATGCTTTCCCCCTGGATATTCAGTATTTCTATGCATTCCCCCCCCCCTCAAGGTCAGAAGGTTCTTCGACCGTTTTGCATGCCTTCTGCTTCACACGTGGGTGAAGCTCGTGGTGTAGAGGGACGTCACCTTGAACTTGAACTTTTTCATGTGCAGTGGTATGTAAATCTTTGCCTAGTGATAAATGGGTAAAGCTTTACATGATAGTTGGCTAAATCAACACTAGTGCCCAGTAATTTATTTACAGGATAAGAAATGTATTACTTCTAATCGCATAGCCAGTGCCTTGACAACGGTTTGGAACCCTTCTTTTATTGTTTTTAGTCTAAGAATAATAAAAATAAAGAAGTCGTGTGAATGGCGTCTTTCTCTATATCCCAACCTCCTTTCATTCTCCACCTCGCGAAGATATCTAAATTTGAAAATTGTGTAAAATATGAGAAAATAATATTGCATTATTAAGATTTTATCGCTGTTGGGCATTAAGTACATAATTTTAAATTGTGACAAAAACAACAACGAAAAAACAAAAACTTAATTTTGTTTTTTCTCTGTAAACCAAATAATCCGGGAATTATTTTACGCCTCATATTTTTTTTCGAAAGTCTGTAATCAAACCGCCAGGCTACAGTTAGGAGAACTGCTCTGAGTGTGAATCAAACTACCAAAATATGAATTTTGTGTACGATATTCATAGTTCTTGCACATGGAAACGTCTGTATTTCATTATATAACCAAGCAATAAATAAACAAAATTAAGAGTGAACGGGTACTCTCGTTAACCAAATTCGTTTGAATATATCAGAACCATTTCTCACTACAGGAACTTAGTGCCGCGCACGTGTTTCGTATTCATTTCAGCAGACTTTAGTAGGTCACGTGATTTACGGGAAAGTCGACTTTGGCATCCTCCATTTTGGACCTCTTTTACGTCCATTGTTTTGTAACTATGGTAATGATAAATCTAGTGAAAATCCTCTGAATCTTAAACTATGCCGAAATGGCTTATAAAAAAAATATGTTGAGATAGGTATATATAATATAAATCTGTTCTTTTTGGTCGTTGTGTTACTCCACGAGTGCTGGTGCCTTGTCTGATTATAAGATATTTTGATATTTATCTGTATCTTGACGACAGTATCGGTTCAAGTTCAAAAATTGAAGGGCGTGAAAAAAAAATCCTCCTTTTTTCAAATTATTTATTTTTCTGTACTTTACAAAGTTTTAAATATTTTATTAAGTTCAGAATACAGAGTACAAAATGGTACACAGTAGAAAAAAACAACATCAATAAAGATCAATCTTTAGAAGTTGGAACTTTACGAGCTTTTAACGTGGAAAAACTTTTATTTAATTTTTCTGGTCGTTCAATTTTCTATAAAAATTATTGCTAAACCATTTCATCTCACTTGTTCCATTATGGAACACAAAAATGTTTTTATCGATTTCAGTCTTTTTACTTTAGCATCTGGAGTTGACTTTTCCGGTATTTGATGTGATATTAATTTAAGTTCCAACTTTCACCACAAATATCCCTTTTCTCTTTGCTTGTTAATATTTATATTTTTTTACAATTTTTGTGCCCTTCAAATTTTGCGGTGGGTTCTTCGAGCTCTTTGAACCCGCCTTGAGCCAGTCCTATATGATATGCTATAAAATCTTGAGTGGTTTTAAGCTCTTCTTATGAGGATGGATGTCAGACATGCAAGTAAAAGAGATTATCTTTGTTGACTTCTAAATTCCGTTTTGTCTGTGTTGGTTCTACTACTTTTTCTTTTTCATTTCCCATAGTTGTTACCATAAGCATAAAACTTGTCACCAGTATTGAGTATTAGCAATATTTATTCATTGAGATGTTACCTAAATATGTCTCTGTCTAGAACACAGTGGTGTCTGACTGACCATAGTCTAATATAACGACAATACCTACACTGTATATCATTGTAATTACATACATTATAGATATGTCTGTTTACAACACAGTGGTGTCTGACTGGCCATGGTCTAATATAACGACAATACCTACACTGTGTATCACTGTAATTCAGTGGCGTAGCAGGGGGGGGGTCTCCCCCGGGCACAGGTGTGAAGGGGCGCAAAATTTCCTCTGACCTATAATGCCTATTAATTGATAATTATGCCCTCCCCTAGAATATAGCGCAACTGCCCTACGTTTAGTAAATACGACAC
Organism: Limulus polyphemus; assembly: GCF_000517525.1. Taxonomy (NCBI): domain Eukaryota; kingdom Metazoa; phylum Arthropoda; class Merostomata; order Xiphosura; family Limulidae; genus Limulus; species Limulus polyphemus. Next base: position 118,065 of record NW_013668063.1, on the reverse strand, counting down.
AGTGTTATGTTATTTGTGTGTACCGAATTGACGTACAGAAGTAAATTACACTATTCCATCATTCATCTGTAGATCAAATACAAGTCCTAGAGTACGACGTACAAGTAAGTGTATGTTCAACAAAAAGAAATACGAGATTGATGTAACAAATTAACTGGTGTGCAAGATTGGCAATATATGCAACAGGCAAGGTCTAGATCTAGTAAACATTATAAGCCTAATGTAGTGGTTTGTGATTGTATTGGCTGATTGTAAATCATGTCTTACACCAACTAATGTACTAGATTTAGGTCTAATTG
>NW_013668063.1:95864-116864 GCF_000517525.1 Limulus polyphemus | reverse complement strand
AAAAGACGTGCACAATTTGCAGCTTCGATGGTGGAGTCAAGCAAATTGATGAGAGCTTTCCTTGCTGGAAGTGATGACACCAGTAAGCCAGCATCTGTACCTTTTGATGGCAGCAAAGAGGTCAAAGTGCAAGATTGTGAACATACTATTTCATTTGAAAATGAAAACAATGAAGAAACTGTTCTCGGCCTGTTGAAAGCTACAATAATAATAAACAAGAGGATTCCACTTTGTCAGAAACAAATCCACAGAATAGTGTTGCTAAGCTAAAAGAGGATGATCTAATAAATATTTTAACATATAGGGATATTAGATTTATGAAGTTTGATACAACAGGCTCAGCAGTTGTAACACATGCTCATCGCACAGAGATTGTTAAAGTTGGAGCACATGAATTTCAACATAAAGAAGGTGCATTTGATGCCAAAGATGGGCGTTCTATGACTGCATTTTGGTTCAAACGACGCCTTCTGAATGGACAAGAGGTCAATCGTTCCTGGTTGGTGTATTCACCTCTACATAAAGCAGCATATTGCTTTTATTGTATTCTTTTTTTCATCTACATGTATGACATCCGATAGTCGGTCTGCTTTCAAAACACAGGGTGGATTCTCTAAGTGGAAAAAAATTGAAAAGTTAAATGCCCATGAAAATAGTGACAGTTATCGTGAGGCATTTGCTGCTTGGAAAGAAACTGATTTTATCATCCACCTAGAGAGGATCCACGTGAGATGCCGTGAGGATTTTTATCCTCCGCCTAGAGAGGATCCACGTGAGATGCCGTGAGGATTTTTATCCTCCGCCTAGAGAGGATCCACGTGAGATGCCGTGAGGATTTTTATCCTCCGCCTAGAAAGGATCCACGTGAGATGCCGTGAGGATTTTTATCCTCCGCCTAGAGAGGATTCACGTGAGATGCCGTTAGGATTGTATCCTCCCCCCTTGTAATAGTTGTGTTGGTAAACTACAAACTTGTTTTTATCTCCTCACATGAACTGTAACACAATTTTCCAGATAGTTATCAGAGCCTCAAGGAAGTAGGTGATAGCCAGCAGTTCCAGGAACGTTTTTTTAAAGGCACAATTATTGAGACGATTTTCATTAGATTTCGCTGATTGTTATAATTAGTTTGAGCACGTGACTTTGTAGTAGGTATTGTAGACCTATAATCAAGTAGTCTTTGCACAGTTGTTCTGTCTTTCTTCGAAACTCGTCTTAATAAAATCCTCTGTACGTAATTAACATTAACTGTATGTTGTTTAATTCTACTATGCAAACATACCTGCTCCCCCCTTTGTCTAGAGCACTGGCATGGGAGTGTGGAACTGTACTACCACGAAAGGATTTTTGTTTTTAAACTCAATGGCGTAGCGATAAGTGAGGCAACAGCCGACTGGGGCTTTCAATGTGGCCCTCAAAACTGGTATTTGAAATTTTGAATATTAGAGTTTAGGGGGAAATATTCTGAAACCCAGTTCTCATGTGGGGGGGGGGGGACAAAATTGTTTGCTCCAGGGCCCTTTTAGATACAGTCGGGCAACTTTTCAAATTTCTCAAAATTTACCATTTTTAAACTTCAGACAAGGACCGAAATATTCAAACATGTTTTTTGTTTCTTGTTGTGCATAGAAGAATTCATCTATAAACGTGACAGTGAATTAGTCAAATACTCTTGAACTTACATTTTAAATTATTAACTCTAAGAATTGTAAGACTTAATAAATATCAAGTAATTTCGGTCCTTGAGGGTAGAAAACGCGACTATTAACGTTTTTTTAGCCACGCCCTGGAAGGGTATTGCAATCTCCCCATAGTTTTTATACGGAAATATGATTTTTTTTTTAGCTTTTATTAAAAATAAAATACTGTTTTTCATAAATGATAAAATGGAATTTGTTTCCTAATTTATTGCCTTATTATTATTTTAGATTTTAGCGTTTTTAGTTTTAGTTCATTTAAAAAAAAAAAGGAAACACGCTAGTTTGTATAAAAGTTAACCTGAAAATGTCTTCAGCTTTTATTGTTCTGTCAACTAGCGCTCTGTTACCATCTTCCATTGTTGCAGTCCAGTCGAGATTTTTAAACCCCGTGTTTGCTTAATTCCAGCGTTTACAGCTTACTATATTTCTATAACAGAAAGTTCCTTGCTCGTGTTTTCATACACTTTTAATCGCTACGGAATGGTTGCAGAATGTAGTGAAAAATGAATAGTTTAAGAACCAAACGAGTGGCCTACGTTAAAATTTGAAACTACAAGTAATGGAGGCTTCAGTTTTAAAGTATTTCAAGTTGTATCGCTAGTTAAACGTTTCGAACTAGCATATCTGAAGCTTCACTTTCAACGTTAATTAATATTTTCTTTCATCCAGTTGACCTACGGTATAATACAGTTGGCAAAAGCATTAGGATTTATCAAGACTTTTTAAGGTCTCTCTATGTGTGTGTCTGTGTTTTGATCGTGTCAGTGGACAGCCCCAATAATGACAATCAGAATTAGGCTGTATCAGCTTTTCCACTTGCACAAATAATTCTGTGTTAAAAGATTAGAATTTATTGACGCCAAAAGATACGTTTCTGGCTGTAAAGAGAAATGTGACATCTAAAAAAAATGTTGATATAATAACAGTTTAGTAAATCCACCCCCTCGAGAAAGATTTCACTGCAATACGAAGCTATCTTCCTTCGAGTTGTTTAAAAAGGGACCATTCGTTAATTACCACCATTTGAGAAAAGGCTTCTGCACACCGTTAGATACATTAATATTGAAATAAACGTTTCTACAAAATAATATTTTTTGCAAGTATATGTATAAAACTAAACATTTTATTCGGGTTATTATTGCACATGAGATATTAAGTAATTTAAAAATACTAAAAAAAAATAATATAAAAGCACGAAGACTAGAGAGACACAGTATGTACGCTGGTTTATTCGCGGCTTTTATCGATCGTACAAAAGTTTGACACAGCGAGGTTTTACCCGTGACTCACTACTGGAAGTTTCATTGGTTGTTCATACCCCCCAAAATTGATGAGAGCAACTGAGGCTACTATTTTTACATTGTTAGCTGGGAAGTGTACAGCCAGTTGAATAATGTAAATATATTACGCTTCTCAGCTGCAATTCATAATTTGTACACACGTATCGTACTACTCAAATAGTCCCGTCTCTCGATAAGATTATCTTTCCAGACGTGACACGAGAACAGCACGTGCTGACTTAAATTCCTGCTTGTCTCAAAATCAGAAATAGCGCCTCGACCACTACTATGTCTGTCGTATTCAGACGGCCTGATGAGCCCTGGTATTATGCAAAAAGCCTCATCAGCATTTGACATGGCAGATATAGTATGATTGACTTTTTACATCTTCATTGCTTTCACTCGTAAGTCCTTATAAACACGCATCTAACTGTGTTAGCTTTTATCAGGATAAAAAGTGTTACAGTTAGGAAATAAAGATCAGAAGGATTATTTTTTTTTAATTTACGCATTATAAGTCGACACAAATGATTCTATAATTAAGCTCTGTATTTATGTATTTACACGCTGACTCGGGTGGTAGCGCTATACACAACACCGGAACCCTCGGTTTTCGTTCAACATCGAGCATGAAAAGTACGAGACTAGCTGTACGAATGGTAACTAATTAAATTGTTTTGACTGAACAATGCCGAAGCTACAAAATCTGGCATTTCAGATCAGTATAGTTCTAAAGTTAGAATTATTAATACGAGTGCCGGTAGAAGCTGAGTGGGCGTGATACTTTTCAAGTAGGCCTAAACTGAGTGAAGAGGCTTAGTCACGTCATATCTTATGTCATGCGCGAGTGGTATTCGTAGCGCAAGCTTTTCCTTCCAATTTCTCAGAGTTTATTTGTATTCAGTACGTTGTATAGCATCATCCATTATTATTCTGGAAAATGTTGTTGTTTTTTTATTCTATTTCTTGTTGCATTGTATAGGAAAATAATTTTCTAATCTTTGTGAAGGTTGTCGCATTGCGGAGCCGCGGTTTACTCTCATTGGCTGGTTAGGTTTATAACATTTAACGGTTTCTGTCATAATTATTGATGCGTTGATGAACCACAAATTATTGCACAACTATGTTTTTGAAAGATCTGGCATGTAGAGGGATACGCGGGGTTCGAGTCAGTGAAATTATTAATTTTTTACTTTTAATTCCTTCGAATCTAGAGGGAGTAGTATCTTTATACACACGTTTCTGAACTAGGACAGTGATGTATTTACGCCTACCAACCTGTATCCCAACGAAACTTAAGCTCCTATTTAATTAGATCAAACGTCTGCATTATTCATTTATAATATATATATATATATATATATATATTTACACAATAAATAAAAGAAGAAAAGAGTTTAAGTATTTCTCGGTGATTCACTGTATTTAAACCTAATTCGCCTTTTCTTGAATATGATTGATTGAGCTGTAGTATACGACTTAAACATATGCGGTTGATATTATTTATTATGACCCCAGTGGCACAGCTAGAAACCGGGTTTCGGTACCTGTGGTGGGCAGAGCACAGATAGCCCTTTGTGTAGCTTTGTGCTTAAGAACAAACAGCAAGTTATTTGTTTGATAGATTGTTTAGGCAGAGAATTCATGATGAAATTTAGTTGAATGGATGGCAACTGCCTGTTGTAGAAACACTAGTGTAGAGGATGATGTTTTGAAAATTTTTCGTCTTCAAGCGGAAGACTTGAAACGTCGTCGTTTTGAAAATTTTTCGTCTTCAGGCGGAAGACTTGAAACGTCGTCCTCTACACTTGTTTCTACAACAGGCAGTTGCCGTCCATTCAATTAACTTCCATCAACAAATTATTATGCACACTTTTCTTTCAATTGGAAGATTTTATTCATTTAAAGACAATTTGTTTGTGAGGCTCAGATTGTAGGTTTCGAATTAATCGTTAATGTTTAAAACTTATATCGCATGGAGTAATTTGTTAAGTTTCAAAATACGAATGTGGCGTTTTTATATATCTAATTTACTTATGTCCAATCTGCTCGCTTAATACACCCCCTCCCTCCCACTGATCACCTTTCTGACATTACAGGTAAGGAACTCTATAAAAAAAAATATTTCATGGATAATTTTAAAACCACGGGCACACTGTAATTCTTGTTACACTACCAGGTGCCAAAATAAAATCAGGTTAAGCAACTAAAATAAGATGAAGCTTTAGCTGGGTAATTTAGAAAGAACCAAAAAAAATATTGTACACACCCAGATAACGCACACGAGAAGCTCTCTCTGCAGTCCGCATTCTGCAGTGGCCAATGACACGGGAACCTAATACATGCGCATTCCTTAATGACTTGAATCAACACGAAAAGAAAAAAAAAGTGTAATTAATCAAAACACTAATTGAGAATTCTTAGTTCGTGTCCAAATAAAAACTGATTTAAGGTAATTGAATACTAAATAATTAATTCTGCATTCTCCAGTTAATTGTATAACAAAATACAAGTCCACACTTACCGAGCAATGATTACAACTTTTAATGGTATCTTTTTTTTGTGTGTGTATAGATACTCCCTGTATACTCTACACTGGACCACGACAAACCGTTGGACCCTATTAAATACATAGTCTACACCCATCCACCCTTCTCCCCATTGCCTGGGACGTACGTGTGACCAAGATATGTCTGCAAAATGGCATTTCTAAATATAGAAACGTTCCCACCGCGTTATCTTTTATATACATAGCTTAAATGAGGCCACTCCAAAGGGACTTTTATTAGTTTCAAGACATAGGTTACCAGTTATACTTCAAACACATTTCTAGCAGAAATTAATAAATAAAATCTATTGTTTTATTTTAATGACATCGGACTACGCCATGTGGGTGTGATTAAGTTGTTTGGCTAGTGTAAAATGAACTAGCGTGTTCATTCTAAAACTCAAAATGGGATAAGCTGGTCAACACGTTACATCAGCACATCCTGTCTAATATCTGATGACAACCAGTGATACCTGTCTTTCACAAAAAGAACTCCATACGGTGTGTGAAAGAGTGGTATTAGAATACTTGTTTTATGAAATAAAATATGGAATTTCAAAGTTATTTTTAAAAACGTATCGAGGTCATTGAGAACACTGAATCCACTGTTTCTGACCATCGCCTTGTTGGGTTGAAGACCAGCACTTCCACTCGTTCTTGCAAGATCCGACCAATTGAAGTGTTACCTGATATTAGTTTTGTAAGATACTTTTTTTTTACATTACTTTCTGAAGTTATCCATAGAAGAAGCCGGACGTCGCGTAGTTTTCGGTAATTCGTTCTTCGTTAAATGGTTAACTTTTTCAAAGATAGCACTTACGATTATTACTTAACATTATCGCCGTGGTAACAGTAGAGACTGAGTTCGCTAAAGTCTAATAGGTTTCAGTTTTTGTATCGTATTGCTTAGCAATCCGTGTAAATAAATGACTGAATAATGCCCAACAAATTGTTCCATTATTACAAAGCACAATATTGGATTTTGGTGAAAAGAAACTATTCAGTCAACCTATAAAGATATAAAGTTTTATATTAAGCTCCATTTCTCCCTAATAAACGAAGTGTTTCTTGAAGAAACGCACCCGACAAATAAATCATCACAAGGAGGAAAAAAAAACATTTTTACATTGATAGACTTACCTCTTTTTTTCAGAAAGGGAAAACTTTAAATATGTAAGTATTAAGAGAGAGATTGTAAAACAAATATTGAAATCCTTAATCAGTAGTAGTGCAAAATACTGTGGCTAGAATGAACAGGACCTTTTAAGAACCTTAAAAACATAGTGAATCCGTTTTGATAAAATAATTCAAGTGTAGAAATAGATCTAACTTGTTCTGAAGATAACTAATATAGAGATGGATAAATCTTAGGTAAGTTTAGATCTCATTACTTCTCAGTAAAAAAATGCGCTCATCTGAAGTTTTTTTCAGTTTCCTTTAAGAGTTTTTAAAGGAATTCTGTATCCAACATTTCCGTGAACTTCATTTCAACTCCAGAAATTCGTAAAGTCAGTAAGTAAAAATTAAACTGTCAATAAAAACATTGTTTATGGAAAACTTGAATTGTTAATGCATGGTATCGTAAACAGAACTAATGTAATCCGTAATGCACAGTCATTAAATGTTAGTGGAAAGTTTTAAAGTCCACACAGAATTAATTTTAGGGCATACTGTGAAAACTCGCACTTAACAGCCACTACTTCTTTAGACTTTAAACCGTTATTTCTTGTATGAGTGTGCCAGCCAAGTTGAACTAACTACGAAGCCAAAGTAACAATCGTGGGGTAAAGTTCGAATCAAAAGGAACAATATAAGCAGCATTCGTCTTCAATTCATGCATAGCCTTTCTTGTTGATAGATGTTTGTTAATTATACTTGATGAAGCGTCCGGCGGAAGCAGTCGTCCGTGACGTGATCATTTCGCACGTGTAAAACCTGCATGGCTCAGCCTCAAGTTCGAAGACTCGTAATGCCATTTTGGTTCGTGACTGAATTGATTGAACTTAGAAGGGATAATTGAGACATCGTGAATTAGCGTTATCAGCGCAACGAAACGGTATTATGGGAAAATTGTGCTTCTTTGTACAAGTCTCAGTCTTCCACTGAGAACATAAAAACAAATTGTTACAATGCGTATCACCACAATTCTATTTCTGTTTTAAAACCAATATGAACATCCTTGCCCGTCTTATAACAATAACATCTTAGTTTTCCGTATCTTCTCCATCGCCCCACCCACATCATTTTGAACCTATATATCAATGTTCCAGTACTTAGCTTTTACCAAAAAAATAAAAATTAATAATAACTCCATGTCAGCTTTGGGATAGATGTCGTTAGTATGTTAAATAAATGTAAATAATATATATTTATCTTCTCTCTCTCTTTTTTTTTAATGCCAATAGGTTATGATTACTATATAGACGTAATTCGGTAACCATGGCTAAATAAATATCAATGATTTTATTCGTATTGAATCAGTAATATTTCAATAAAGAAACGAATCGTGGAAGTTTTATATATAATAAGCATGGAGCATCAGTTTCAAAATGAGATCCCTCAGAAAAAACTTCTATATCTCCATCTCCTGAGTAACAACGTTAATCCATAGAAATATAAATACAAGTTCGTATTTTTATTCATAAGTGATCGGTTATAAATAACGAAGTCATTACGAGATACCATTCAATAGTCCTCAGTTAGCACAATATTCATAATACACGGAATAATTAAGGCTTAGTGACTGAAAATAAAATGGGTGCTGGAGCATCGACCTACTCTCCCCGATGAGGGGGATGAGGAGCTCCATCTTATGGGCTAACATACTGTAATATTTAGGAAGGGGATCAGTTTTAACAGAAAGCGTTTTTTGTTTTGTGTGTGTGGGGGGGGGGGGGTACAGGAGAGGCTAAGGCACGTTTTTGAGGTAGCTTCAGCCGCAGCTATCTCGCCGTCCCTGAATGAGTAAGATTTATACTCTGAGCCGTTAGGATGTGACAAGGGTTCAAATTCCATAAGACTAGCGGTCAAAGCTTGAGACTTGGCATATCTGTAAGCTCGTGTTGTACACTCCCTAAACTGTAACCAACTTCAGCACGTGATATAAATTTGTAAACGAATACACCAAGATGATATTGAGTTTCCTCTCTATTTGTATTTAACAATCACTCTGTGTAGAAGTGATTAATACCAAGACAGTCGACGCAGATGTGGTCTCTAACAGTTCATGAAACTATTCGGCCGTATTTTAGAATATGAATGTGCGCCACTAGAAACTCGTGTTACGGCTTTGAGCAGTATCGAACATCCTGGGTTTGAGATTATGTGAATGGCGTGACCCAGTATTCAAAGAAACACTTAAATTTGATATGTAGATAATGCGAATTATTTTTCGAGTAATTATTTACTGGTGCTTAACTATTGATTATATATATGTATATACATAACGTTTAAACAAATCTTAAACAATTCAAGCAGGGTTCAACACAGTTCCAAAAATTATTCGTATGTTTTTAACGGCTTTATGGTTTTATTTACACATGGGATTTTTTTTTTTAAATCTAGTAAAGACGCAAGGAAATTCGGTGAGTAGCCAATTCATAATGCCCGATGTTCGGGGCAAAGTTTTGGCATCATACTTTGCCCGTCAGACAAGTACTTTACTTTTCACTTGCGTTTTGAATACGATTTTCATACTGTTTTCATTGCCGTTATAAGACTAAAACAGCAGTATTATATTTGAAATTTATATTGCGCGACCATCAATAAATATATATATCTTATATTTGGTTAATTATGAATATAAATAATATCAGAGGTCGCTCTAGTCTTTTTAAAAAATTGAAATACGATTTCTAAAACTACGTTTTCGGGCGTAAGGCCTACTTTTTACATATTGTATACAAATAGATAATTTTCAATTTAACATTATTTCATATTAACAAAGTTAACATGCAAATAACATATGGTGTGCACGCCTTTTTCAAGGCGATCACAATTATATTTAACTAATTTTGATAATAAATTTATAAATAGAAACGACCTTTACACTCCAGATAATTATTTTACCCGATGTTTCGCCTTTCGTTTTGACAGCTGCGGCAACGTAGCTTACGATTATGGATTTTGATTGGACAACATAACAATTAGGCTTAATTTTTTTGGAACTTTCTGCATGTGAAAAAGAAGCCACAAAGGCGAGACGTCGATTAAAATAAAAACGTTCTCTTATAATTATTTGAAGTATAAAGGTAACTTTTTTTATCAAAATGTGTAAAACCCTCCAGCATGTACTACAAATTTTGTAAGATGAAATATATATATATATATATATATATATATTTGACTAATGACAAGTATAGTTGTTAACATACAATTAGTAGTGCGTCATCTACCGTGCCTTATGCCTAACAGGAAACGCATTTCACATAAGCAGTGATGTGTGAATATTTCAAACCTTGTTCATTGTTGGAGGTTTGGAAGCAGTGAATGATTTTACCGGTTTTTCAAATAAGTCAGCGTTGTCTGAAATGCTCATAAGCATGTTTGTATAGTTATAGACGCAACACAAACACTTAGTAACCAACCAAGGGAAAACACACACACACACGCATATATACTTAGCCAAGGTAAAATCCCAGTATTTAGTGATTTTTTTTTTTTTAAAGTAGCGTCATTTATAGTCAAAGAACATAAAATTAGAACAACGTAAATTTTGTAAAATACAACTTCTGATAATTACAATTGTTTCTTACAAAATTCGAAAACTTGGAGAATAAATACGTAGAAAAAGTTATTCATATAATTTAATAATATGATGTCAACGATACTACTTAACTTCCCCATTTTAACGATTTTTTTTTTCAATAATGGTATGATACACAAATTTTAGTTTTACGTTATCTGTGTAACACTAACCAACTTTTTTACTTGAAAAGATTTCCACTGCAATAATGTATTATTTTGGACTAATAAATATCGACCATATAGTCCTAAAGTAACCTAAATGCTTACAGCCCGATATTCCGAAAACTGAACATGTAGGCCTAATGTTCATTCAGGCTGTTACATTACATAAACAGTGGTATGTGTATGATGTTATCATTCCAGAGACCTATATTATTAATACCCGTAATTAAAGCTTTCTAATCTTTTGAAAAATTGTCTAAAAATCATAACATTTGTTAGTACTATTATTATAGAAACAGAATGGAAACAGTTGAATAACAATAAGAATAAAGCAAACACCGGTACTAGTGGCGGGACCTGGCATGGCCTGGTGGTTAGGTCGCTTGACTCGCTTCTAAGGCTTTTGGATGTACGTATCCTGGACCTTTGTTGTTGTTTTTAAAATGGAAGAAAAGGACGCTTGGAGACTTGTGGAATGTTTTTCATGTTATGTTGCTTAGAAAAAAAAATAGTAATTTGAATCAGTAGGTCTTGTTATATCTGCGTTTTACTTTTTAAAATGGAATTCTATTATTTTTTGTAGTTTATTAAAACTTTCCTGCTAACACGACTTTTAAAAATAGTGTGAATTTGTAGTGTAAAAATAGTGTGAATGTGTAGTGTAAAAATAATGTGAAAACAGTCCATCACATCACTTTCTGATGTAAATCTTCTATTTAAATAGCTTGACAGGTAACACATGAATTGTATGTTCTGTCTGTGCAGTAAATAAACATGCAAGGAAACGGGCAAGAATTGATAATCCCGTCTAAATATATTTTGCAGACGTAAACGTAACGGGAACACCGACAGAAATAAAAACAAAATCAAATGGTGAATGAAAATGGAATATACAGCACTCTGCCAAACTCATTTCTAAAGTAAATGGTCTAAATAACCAGTCTGACACGAACATGTATATATAGCTACGGTTAAGAAACCAGCATGCACAAAAATAAAAGGTGCGATAACATTACGTAAGTATAAGCGAAACGCGAACTAAAAGGAAATCTTGGTTTCGCCACGTGTCGTATATATAAAAAATGTATATGTGCTTGGTTTCGGCAAGTTTGTTTCGACTGAATTATGTTTTCGCTCTTTGCTTTTATGAAGCAACAATTATTAATCAGTAATTGATCTTGTTGTCTTCTGATAAAGACCATTTGGTCGAAACGCTATTTTTAATGCCCTAAAAATGTTTTGGGCGTATTTGACTGTATTTACATCCGTTCTTTACTATGTTGTTGTTGTTTTTTTTTTAAGCTCTTTCCTCGAATATATTCTGGATAAGCGGAGGATTTACAACTATTGTTCATTGTTTGATAAAAGCAACAATCCTGAATTTTATATTTGAGTTGTGTATTTTATGGGATGGCAAGGGGGGTATCTGAGTTGGGGGGGAGTTCTAGCATTTTGTACCTTGGGCAAGAAATTGTCAAAAAGTACACAACTGGGAATTTTACAGTTGCCTTAGCTTGAGTACTTTTTGAATATTTTATTATAGCTGACAAACTATCACGTGAAATAAGGTGTACTAGTTTAACATGTGTAAAACATTTTCATAAAAGTTTCGTGTTTCTTCCCCCCTAGTCTCAAACATTGGCGGTATATTTAGACATTCAAAGAACCGAATTTTTTTTTTTTTAACTTGAAATAATGACCCCTAGATATCTCTGTGGTGTATGGATCAAGTCTGTAATTATGTATTCTTAACAATGAGTGGCTCTTGTCCACTATTTCCGATCAAATACTGCAGGAAGCGAAATACGCCCCACTTTGGCGGTAAAGCGTGACGAAACACAGACGTTGTTTACATCCGGAGAAGATGTAGGGGTTAGGAGGGGTGGGTGGGATTGTAGTGTCAGCATAACTACAATGGGCACGATATTGATTGAAGGAAATTGATTGGTTGCGCCCTCTAAATGTAGAGGTCTGTATGCGTCACTTTGTTTAACAGTTCTAAAAGTGGCATCAAAACTGTTGACAAACGTGTGTAGCGCTAGTATAAGTTTCAGATCCCCCCCCCTTTTTTTTTCATAGAAGTTGCATGAACTTGGAACACTCTGAAACACACGTTTATTCCTATTTCAATATAAACTCTTACGTCACTGTGGCCGGAATAGAATTCCTAGAACACTGTTAATGCTAACTAGCCTACACTATCGTAGTAACTCGTCTCTTTCTCCATTTTGTTAAACTCGTGTGAGGATAGCGTCGACACGATTATGGAAACGTGGGGTATAAAGATGTCCAGCTAATAAGATGAAGAAACTGAGAAAGACTTCTTTATCTAAACCGTTTAAGAGGAAAGTGTTATATAACGTTCTTTGATCTGGGATAATACATTTGGTGAGTGAGAGAGAGAACAGGTCTAAGAATAGGAGAAATAAGAAGAAACGCTAAGCTCGGTGTTTCCACGAGTTTATTGAACTATTCATTATGGAATCTCGAAGTACAGCCACGTGCTCGAGCCAAAGACCAATAGGCTCGCATCAATCAAATTAAGATGGCGCATATTCGGTCCTTGTGAAGTAGCAACGTCGCGAAACTAAAACTGCTAACTTAACGCCTTGCTCCGGGTAACGGGCGTTGTCACATTTTAAGATTACCAAGCCTTATCGAACATTCATATACCAAAATCGTATAGTTATGCAGTGTGTACTAACGTTTCGGTACAAATAAATTTTGTGTAAGGATGTGTGAAATCGGGAAGGTGGCAGTTTGTTGACTTATACACAGACGTCTCTTTACGTTAAGATACTTTTATTTGCAAGCTTTCGGCACTTTTACGGGAGCCTTCACCAGTCAACATTATAAAGATGGCTGAAAAAAGTAGTTTAAGGTAGAGAACAGTCCGTGTATAATACCACATATTAATTTACTTAGTTATGAGTCTTCAAAAAAAAACAAAAAACAATCAAGGTAGCAGTTCATAAGTAACTAATAAACATGAAAGTTGAAAGGAGCGCGCGTGTGTGTGTTATTTCACTCTGACCAGCGGTAGTTACTCTGTTTGTAGGGCAAAGATCTGTGTCGCCATCTAACGTGTAATATACTTTGTGTGCAAGTTTGTTCTGTAACGTCACACCCTTTCAGATAACCAAAGGTTTTAAGACGATGTGTGTCAAATCAGCCAACATTACGTTCACATTCAAACTCATACTTATATTTTTTTTATCCCAAAAATGGGACCACAAGAGGTTAACTTTTCCTCCCTACACTACGAATATTCGTGCCCTGAAATACTGTAATTAAACTGATGTAAAATGTGTTGTCCTCGATGTTGAGTATAACGAGCTTGTTCCATTTGAAGGACCTGAGTCATTAGCGCTTCTGGCGGGACCCGAGGTAGGGACGTGTGTGTGTATTTTGCCGTCTGTGCCATAGGGGGCTAGTGATTCACTCCAAAAGAATGTACTACTCTTGTCGTCTGTACCTCCCCATCCCTCGCCCCACCATGCTTGGCTTTCAGCAGCCTACCGACTATAAAGTTATAAGTAAATCGACTACGCTGATGTTATCCAGACGTCGCCCACGTGATTGATAGTCCTTTAGGTCGAAGGTCATTACCCCCTCACCCCCACAAAAAAATCTAAAAATATAAGTGTAACGGGAAAGAGTAGTTTCGAACGTTTAGGCATAAAAATAACTTGAAATTAATTAAAACTCAGGTTTCGGCTAATGTATTTAATGAAACACACAAAAAAAAGTCATTACATATGGATTTTTTTTCTCTCTCTCGTGTAGTTCTGGAGCATGTTTGGATTCTGTTTCAAATAGAATTAATATCCCGAAGGTCAGTCCTATTTATCTTGTACGTCTTAAAGTCGCCAGTAAATTGACTGTTTGCATAACGTATCTGTCTTCCCGGGAAAACTCGCGTGAGGGGCTCATCTGCAGTTCAACAGTATCATATTCACAATAGTTTAATGCTTTGCCTCCTGGTGAGAGGTCAGTGTACTCAAATTCCTATTTAGTTATTTATGGTATCTTTAGAGAGAAAATTCTAAAAGAGTATATAAATATATCTTCGGAGATACTAAGACTTCTGGGTTGACTGATTAGAACAGTATCCTGTCCCTAGAGTATATTGAAAAACGGTATTGGGTATACACAGAACAGCCAAACTGTACAGCTGTACAGTTTTGTTGAACCTAGTTTAGTTTCTTAAGTCTGTGCTGTGTTTCGTAAAATGTTCAATGTGAATATAAAATATAAGTATATATTGCTTGGCAACTTTAGGTATACTGTTAGATCAGAAGGATAAATGGTGCCGGATTGATCTTGCGATGGAATTCCGTAAATATGGGTTTATGGTATGGCCAGTTGTTTCAACAAAAAACGAAAATTCAGTAACCAAAATTTAAGTGTACACGTTCGTCACTTGAAGAAACTGGGACTTTCATCCAGTTAATACTTCAAACATTTTCACTCTTGTCATTCTTAAGTTGATAAAAACCATTTTGTTAGTAAAGTATACAATTTACTTCATATAATATTTTATTGTTATTACAATCGCAGAATCATAAGCAGCGGAATTGGGTGGGAGGGGGGTACTAGGGCATGTGCCCCCAATTCGAACCCGGTAGCGGAGTGCCTCTCAATGGAGAACAGAGTCTTGTATACAAGATAACGTCGCTGTTTCAACTTTGAATTCAATGGTCGTCGGGGTTAACATAGTGAATAAGGAGTTTTCAGTTGTCGGTGCCCCAATCACCATAACCAATTCAGATTTGGTCCGCCGCCTGTACGCAGCAAGACATCATTAGACCGAACCGTAATCCCCCTGAAATATTAGGAATAGCAAGTTGTGGACAAGCTTTTAAAATGCGGCAGAACAGATACGTTTTAACCCTATTTTTGTATTTCGCAATCATATTTTGGTTGTCTGCTTTGCAGTAGAATCTTCTTTCATTTTTGGCCATATCCGTATTTTATTCTGCGATTTGGAATATATCCAGAGAGATGAAATTTAAACCTTTTTTGAGAAACATTTACGCACTTTACATTCATCTAAACTTCTTTTTGATCACCACTTGTTTCAACTAGTATAACTAAAACATTCTTTAGTTTTTGCGATTTTATTTTTAACCGTGGTTCAATTCTATAACTGAAATTAGATTTGCAAATAAATTAATTATCGCCATTGAAAGATTGTCCCGGTACTTTGCTCTCATACAAATGTAGCGGTTAGATAAGGTTGTTTTTTTTGTTTTCTTTTTTTTGTAAATTATAAAGCATTAAACCTATGCTAATTATGCCATTATAACAAACATACGACAGAGGGCGCCAACGTTTTATATTTCACAGTCGCAGTTGCATGCACTTCCTGGAAGTGCTTTAGTAAGTTTCTTTCCTGCTTAACACAAGGATTAATAAAACAATATGATGAGGAATAACATATAATACAAGTTAAGAGGTCGATGAAACTACTTTCAAACGTAAGTTAAAGACTGGAAATCCCCACCTTTCTAAGCTAAAATAAATCCTCAGTATAAGGCTGTGTTGAATAACTAGGCCTAATTTCTAGCTGTATTCAACGACATTTCTTTGAAAGAACTCCTGGGAATAAGGCACCATGTTCTCAAATAAATCATTCTATAAAATCAGACTTACAACTCTGAACCTCAAACTTTCGTGTCGCCAATCCGAACCTTATCTTTCCACTCATCTGAAAAAAAAAAAAAGTTTGACCAAACTCCCAGCAAAGTAATTTATGCGACTTATTTTAAACCGTATGGCAATAATTCATAGACTGTATAGGTACTTTCGGTGCGCACTAGTAAGGAAAATGGGAACTAAGCACTGAAAAGAAAATAGGAGCTAAACCGGAACTTTCACCAGTCTGTTCGTTTAAAGGTTTTTGTTTTTAATGTAGGACTTCAATTAGAAACGTATAATAAGACTGAAAATACTGAATTAAAAAATCTTATTTGCTACTTTTTATAGAATATTCTACAAATTTTGTGGTTTGTGTGTGTATCAATGATTTATTTTGATCGTTTCTCTGACTTCTTGGCAAGGAATATATTAAGGCTTCATGTTGTGTTGCAATTCAACGCATATCTGAAGAGTAGCCTATTAAGTATATTTACACATTATTGTACTTGCTTATTAATCTTCATTTATAATATTATAAGAAAAAAGTCACGAAGGAACTTAATATCTCTGGAGATTCGAATCCCTTTACTTCACCATATAGTAACCTATATTAATTTAAGTATGAGAATAATGTTATGACGTTTGGTCGGTTTCATTATTCGAAAGTATATAGCAGATCAACTGCTTAATGATTGTGTATGTGTATACGTGGTGGCCCAAAATATGTATCCATCCTTTAAGTTATGCAACTTTTGTTTATCGATTCTAAACGTTTGTTTTATTTCCGATAATATTGGAGGATGTCTAAAAATAAATCCAAAACCACTGACGAATTTAAGTAACGAATGGTTTCCATCGAATCAGAGTTGAAAACTGTGTAGTTTGAGCACCTCAATCAATGATGCAGCAATCAATGTACAATTGTTGCGTGAAACGTTAATAAAGACGTTTTACTGGCATGTAGGTTCATATGAGCATTCGAAATGTTGATACATTATTTTTGGTCCACCCTGTATATATGTTAATTTGTTTTGTGACGTGAAGGCCTAATGCATTTTTTTGATTGGTCGAACTTAATATTTCTGTAATTGATCGTGGAACATTTAGTTTCTGAAGTTAGTCCAACCTGAAAATAGCAGCTACGTTTTTGTTCGTTTTTTCGGTTCTGATTTTTTTTATAGCGTTGGGTCAGTTTGTTATACAACTTATTGGAGCCTTTAGATGCTAATCTTCTAGAACCATCGGGATGGTGGTTGATGGAAAAGATAACATCACTGTTGGTATGTGGAACATCATGGGTGAGACTTTACGCAGTCTTATTGTGAGATCTGTTTATTAGTTTTCGAGTTTCTAATAGCGTGAGGTAGAAATCTGAGTCAGCATGGACTTGTTCTCATCTCGTCTTGAAAGCTCTGTCATGCTGGCAGTAGCTCAGAGACCTCTACCGGCCTGTCCAATGAGTCAAGCTGCTCGAGCTTTGAAGCGAGATATAGCAGGCTGCTGGATCAGAAATTCAGAATAGCTCAGGACGCCGTGGGACGAGGACGTAACTGACTGCACTTTTGGTAACTTGAACTATTTTATGTATTAGCGTATGAATGGAATTATAACTTAATTCATTATCTTTAATTATACAGTTCTGCTTGTCATATACCGAGCATTTACATGAAGTCCAAATGAACATTATTTTTCCTTGTGTTTGTAAGCTTTGTCAATAGTTGCCTCCATTGTGTTACGTTGGCCTTATATTTTACCTCGATCTGATTTTCTTTCTGTTGAACTCCAGTTGCATATTATTAGATATACTTGTTATTCAGGTATTCTGTGGCATACCTTTAGCTTAAGAACAATAACACAAGTCATTGTAAAGTTCTCGAGTAGTACAAGATTTATTTTTGCTTGTAAAGGCCTGTTATGACCAAGGATACATCAAAATACCCCGCTTGGGAAAATCCCCCTTCTTAACCTTGTGAATTTTCTTCAAAACGGTCAGGTCAGTTTATCATGTAACAATACGCGTTATCGTAGAATTATCATAAAACAAACTCTTCGGGTAATTAGAACTCGGATAAGAAGTATTAATAAAAACATAGTTATGGTAAAATAGCTGTTTGAAAATGGCTTAAACATTCCAAAGGAATAGGGAACAAGCGGCTTCGGGATGGAGAGCCAGAGCTTGAGCACACGTGACTGCTGTGACCAATTGCCGTGGAGATCGTGGCGTTAGGTGCGTCTGTATTTCTCTAGTTGATGGCGCGTAGTTCTCCGAAGATTTTGTTTTTATTTAATAGCGTTTTCAGTGGTTGGTTATACAAGACCAGAGGTATTTTCTCGGTAAACAATTTCAGTCGGTATTTTAAGACGGTACGTAATGTGATTTTTTTTTTTACTGCGTCTTTGAATCGCAACTTTTCAATCACACATACCTCCATCACTTATAAAGTATGAACATCCGAATATCAGGTAAATACACGCCAGTATGCATAGCAATCTAAAATAGTTGAAATCCACAATAAGAAACGCTGAACTGAAGAGAAAACGAAGTTTCGAAACTAGTATCTATATAATTTTCGTATTATTACGTTAGTGTTAATTTTCTCTCTTCTAGGAACAATTCGTTTATTAATGCCCTTCTAATGTTATGATGTAACTGCTGTTCGGCTGTAGCCACAGGTTATGATACTCTAAAAAAAAAAACAAAAAAAAGTCAAACACAACATCAGCAGGATTCGCTGCGGTGGGGTTGGTATGAATGAAAATCTGGGTCAAGAGGTCATCATCCTAAGACCTAGGGTTGACTAACCTCATGAAAAAAAGTAACAAATCCTGACAAACTTCCAAGTGCTCGTGGTGTCTAAAACGCAAACAACTGTGTCGTGCTTCACCTGTCTGCTTATTCTTTCCGAGGATCATAATTTTTCTAACATACTCCCCCTTTTTTTAATTTAAAAGAAAAAAAAACCAGAATATTCCTACACGTTAGCTGATAGTTTAATGTTTTAATATATTATCGCACTGAATTGGAGAGCGTTTTCCACTAATGGCGCAAGAATAGGTAGGAAAAGTTCTCCAAAGGACCGAAACGTTATCGAATATTATGCGAGTGTTTATATAGGAAAGGAATAATAAAATAAACTCCGAAATAGGGTATCAGAATGATTGATTAAAATAATAAATCAGTTGTACTTTTCTCAATAATTAAGAATCTTCCGACTACTTCATTCGAGTAATATTTTGGTTAACTGGCATGTCCCCCTATAGCCAAATTAAAAATAAAATTACTTTAGTGATTGCAGAAACTGTGCGCTACCTGCTGTTGAAATAGTCAGATACAATATAATGAACAGAATTACCTACACCAAGCGGCAAACATTATTGTCCTAAGAACTAGCAGAGAAATAAAGAAGTTGAAAGGTTACAAGAAAATTACACAGAATTAACAAATATTAATATGTGACAAACCACGTCATTCCGACTTAACCAGTTGAGATGACCTTGTATTTCATCAGAAAGTTTCTTACATTAAAGTTAAAACAAGTATTTTGATAATGTCACCTAACAATGGCTCCGACGATACTTTAAATTAAATTTCATCCGGACCCCGCAATCATAATTTCTCGCAAGATATGTTTCAAGTAATGGTAAATGAAACGGGATTGCAACCACTTTAACATTATCGTGACGTTTGTTTAAAAACGTTTCGGTCTTTGTTGATTACGTGACGTATTGGAGAAATTGTCGCCCCTAGACTACGCAGCACTTTGTAATATTGCATCAGTAGCTAGACGTATTTGGTGTTTTGTAAAGGTAAGATCTGGCTAGATGTTGACTTTGCGTATCTGGCCATTCGAAGGTACAACTAAGGATGGTAAGGGGCACCAGATAAGTTTCCAAGTTAATCTAGAGGGATGGTGGTGTTGTAACCTTCCAGTTTTAGGAAAATAAACAAGGTAGAGACAGTTGGAGTATAAAAAAAAATAAAAATGTAACTTTGATTTGACTGGCATGTTCCGATAAAGCTCCTCCATCATTTCTAATTACGTGTATATTATTACTCGACCCTCCTCCCCAGGATACACGCCCGTGGCTTCTGAGTACGTTTGCCAAGTTTGTATCCTCTTGGTAGGGGGGGCTACGCCATATAGTTAAGGGCACCCTCCAGATCCTCCAAGTCTGCCTACCAAGTTTGGTCCTGCTAACTCCAAACTGTGAGAGGAATTTGCGGACAAACACTGTATATTAATAAAGGATCTAGAAAAAAGCCAGTTTCAAGAATGGTTCCAGTTTTCAACGTTCCTTCTTTTTTTCTATTTAAACTACTTCGTTACAGTTCATTAACATTCTAACTTCTTTTAAACAGAAAAAGCCGAATCGAGGAAAAAAAAAATATTGGACAAATTACCTCTTCCCCTTGCCCACCACAGAATTTCTTGGAAGAAAAAAATACCTTAACAGTTTTGGGACTATTTGGCTTTTACCCATTTTCTTAAACTACGTTAAATACTTTTAACTCGTGTAAATATCTGAAAATAAATGTTGAGCTTTGTCCTGCTTGCGCTAATATGTCGAATGTAGTAGACAGAAACAAAACGAACCTACCGTACTTTTTAGTAAAAAGTTATTTCAGGAGAATGAAAGTGATCTTAAGCGAGTTTCCGTAAAATTTGTCTTCTGCATTAGTAAAGCCAAAAACCGGGTTTCGATATCCATGGTGGACACGACAAAAGATGCCTTGCGCTGACTACAAAGAAACGAAAAACCTCCATTATAGAGAACTCGTCTTCTCTGCTCCCAGATGCTGTGCGGAAGGATCTTATACGTGAAGTACACCCGATCTATTTTTTCGAACAGTATATACCACAACTGAGGCCGTAACTAAAGATAATATAGTTTGACTGCTTGTTTTAAAATTCATTTTTTTATG
>NW_013668063.1:91846-95297 GCF_000517525.1 Limulus polyphemus | reverse complement strand
CATCCAAAGAAGGTAAGCGTCAGTTAACTTGGAGATAGGCGTTGAGAGTTTATCATCGGTAAAATAATGAAATTCAAACATAACATTTTATAACTTATTGTCCCTTATACCCTAGTTTTAAAAAGCTCTAAATCGAAGCCGTAAAATGACAGCTTAATGTTCAAGTAGTCCCCGCCAATAAAACGTTTTTCTTTTCAACAGTAATTATTCATAAACGTGTATCGTCGTTTGATATCCTCGTTAGCCCTGTTATTTAATACAACGAGAAACTGTCACTAACAAGTACGTTTGGATTAAAAGATTAGTTTGGACAGACATAATTAAAAGAAATTTGAGTAAAACTTGCTGTAGAGACGTTGATACAAACTTTACTCGTTTTGAAATATAACTGTGCATTTAGTTAGTATTAATATACTGGATAAGTTAGCATAAATACTGGTACTTTATTAGAATACTGAAACAATCCAGTTAAATCAAAAATGAAACAGTATTTTACAAAACAAAATGGACTATCTATCATCTCGCAGTTTCGACTCCTGGTTTGTAGAACACTGTACCTGTGTTAGTATCTAAAAACCTATTTGTGTTCACTTTTGACATTCATCAGAAGATGCATCAAATCATTGTGGGATGAAATAGTTTGAAAGTTTTTTTCAGCCTACACAGAACCAGGAAATAATGTTCTATCTGTAAACGGTATATGATAATTTCACCAATAACAGCATTTTTTTTTACTTAACTTTTCCTTTTAATAATTTGTTAGAATATAACTAAATCCATGTTTGAATATTGAGATCAGAAACTGCAGGTTGCTTCAGATATTTTCGTAAAGCTTATAATCTCAGATTTTGCCACGAGAATCGTAACTGGTAGCTGAACTCTTAGCTGTTCTCCCAAGCCTCGTGATTTTTTTTTTTCTGTGATATTTATTTTAACTCAAAAAAAATTTTTTACAAGATCATAACACTTGTGAGGTAATACTGAAATTGCGAAAACACAAGTTTATCTTCACAGTTGCATTTAATTCCTAGAATAACATACACTAAGGGACTTCACTCTTCTTTACTATACTGATTTATCATTTTTTAATTAAACATAGAATTAAGTACACTCTACTCACAACCAGTTTAAGATGAGAATTGAATGAAAGGATGTTTAAAAAAATCTTAACATTATGAGATTAATAACTTAATTCAAGTTTACTTGGTCACACATAAAGATGGGAACTTAAAAGCACACTTTTTGTTTTAAAGACATAAAGAATACACTTTACATAATGAAAATCGGTTCTAAGTTGTTTATATTGGAAATCTAACATAGTTGTCAGTGGACAATACATGTTCCAGAAATTAGAGCCTGGACAGCTGTAAAGAAAAAATTCCTGTATGCTTTGCTCCATAATAACTATAAAGGCACATCATTGTGCTTCTAACAGGGTCTGTTTAAGAGTAAATGTTAAGTATTAGTAGTCTTAATGGTTTCGGAATTATTTATTCTTTGCTGTTTTGTGTATTTTGATTAAAAAGAATTTAGGTTTTTAAGTAATTTGTTGTGATCAACTGAACTTTTAAGACTGAAAATAAGTTTCATAAGGCTTAGTTCAATTTGTAGCTTGCACCTAAAGAGATGATAAAGGCATTTAGATATCCATTCACCAAAGATCTGTTTTTGGTCATTTTTAAACTTTAGGCTTAGGTTTTTTGTTCCTTCAACTTCAGATATCAAACAAGAGAAAATTCATCAAGAGATGATTGAGGGTGTTGAAAATTTTAATCGAAGCGCCTTAAAGCAAACAAACACGGAAGAAAAGAGTGTGCTGCCCACAAAAGAAGGTATCTGATGTTTAACAACAAGCGCATGATAAAAAAACTCTGTGTGTAGAACAGTGTATACAATAACAGAACGGCCCACTTTGTTTAACCCATCATCTAGCGTGGTTGTAATAGAGCAAACATGTTCTGTGTATTGAAGGTTTTATCGTCAGTGGTTGACAAATAGATGAAAATGGTAAAGGAAGGCATGTCTAAAGTTAAAAGATTGGACTAAGCAGGTAAAATATACTGGAATAACATTAACCAAGTAACAACTGGCATGTCTTGAAATACGTAATGCAAGAGGTGATGAAACTAAACAGTTACATCCTTATTCAAATTGCTTGTGCTTGTAAAAAAAAAAAAAAAAAAAGAACCTCCACGTTATTAATACTCCCCATTTCCAATAGATGGCACTAAAAAACCCTTAACTGTTTAGTAAATATAAACTGTGGAATGACTAACAAAAATAGGTTATGTGCATTTCTACAAGCAGACAACCAGTTGGTGACAAAGTGTGGTGGGAGTGGCTTACAATTATCATTCTCCTGCAAAATTTACATGTAATTGTTAGTGTCACCTTTTCTTTCTTTGACCACAGAGATCATACTTGAAAAAGGACAGCAGGAACTCCTGAAGAACATCCAATCCTATAATCCATCAAATCTCAGACCCACCGAAACCGTAGAGAAGAATCCACTTCCTACCAAAGATGGTAAGTCGTGATTCAGTGTACAAATGATAAATTTGTCTTTAAACAGAGACTTGTGTGAACATTTTAACAATTCATACAACTTTATCTGCATTTGCCGATGTCGCGGTATGGTTTGGAAAAATTACAAAATCTATCAAACAATAGTTATGTCCATTGTCAGTTTCTAAGTAAAAACTTACTAACTGGCACTTGTCCGTTCTTCTAACCAGTAAAATTACAAGCTACACTTTATGTTCATTCATAGAACAAACATTTTTCTTTTCCTTCTTTCTCTCTCTCTCCCTGAATTAAAAATTAAATAATGGAACGTGTAGTTTTATAACTTGGCAAATAGATGTCTAACAAAATGTAATTTTAAAATTCTCGTGGTTCGATGATTGAAGTACGCCAAGTTAAAGATTAAGTGTCCCTATTCTTATTTCAAGTATTATCAGAAAACTTGATTTAGAAGGAAAAATATAATGCGAGCTTAAAACCCCAATAAAAACTGAAAGGAACAAAATACAGTAACTGTATGAAGAAGCTAACATGTAACTACTGGTTTGATTTTACACTTATAAGAAAGTTGTTTTTTATGAATCTAATTTGATTTCGTATCGATTTAACAATAAACTGACAAAAATTATTTCAAATACAATTATAGAATTAATACCGTGGTTGACCAACTTTCATATTCTGTTTTTTAGTTATTGAACTGGAGAAGAGTGCAGCCTGAGAAGGGCGGGGGGGACCCCGTACTTGCTGTTCGGTCACTGTCGAGACTGCACGCAGCAAGGTGACTGCTCTCACATCATTGAATTGTTCTGTGCATGCCATATTTGATCAGTCATGACTTATCAGGCTTCCGAGGTGCTGCTCATTTTTAAATGTATTTCTTTTTTTTTTTGTAAAAAAAATTTTTTAATTAAAAAAAAAAAAAAAAAAA
>NW_013668063.1:73033-91480 GCF_000517525.1 Limulus polyphemus | reverse complement strand
AAACAACCTTACTCCAGGGGGTATTTCTTATGGGTTCACCACCAGTTGTTTAAAAGTTCAAATATTAACGAAATTTGGAATTTTAAAGAAAAAAAAAAGAAACTGAACACACTATCTGCATGAGATGTCATGATAACTGAAGTTACCAAACACATTTCGGTTTGTCTTGTGAGGTTACCAATTTATTTATAGACAAGAACAATGTGTTGATGCTGAGCTATAATAGATCATAGTTAAAAGTGGGATTCCACTTTAGGTGAAACCTTCGGTGAAATCGTTCCACTTTTATTTTAAAAAACAAATTAAGAATTATAGCTCAGCATTCTACATTCCTAACTTAGCGTGTTCAGTTAAAGCTGAATGCCTGGTTCTGTACATCATTGTGCTTTCAATAAATTGCTAATGACATACGATGATGAGTCTTGATGATTAACAGAGATGTATTTACAGTTCAATTACTATGCAAGGGTTTTTATATAGACTTGTAACTTCCTCCACGGTTCAAAATAATTAAAAATCTCTAAAGCTATATAAAACAGTTTATTATACAAGGTTGATGTACATTTTCTCTACGGAAAAGTTCTCAAGTCTTGGCCTTCTTTTTAACTGGCTCTTCACAAGAGTCATTTGGTGAAACACTGAAGCCAGGAATCTGAAGTAAAAAAAAAGTAATTATTTTGCCAAATCACTCCTGATAAACATGAAGAATGTGGTGTCCTTGGTTTACACTTCATTGTAGGAAGTAATATCTAAACTTGTGTCATTCATGCCTCCCACCTTTTTTTTTTTATAAATGAGTGAGTTAAGACACAGGTACACGTTAAAATGCTAAATATGTTGTAGTAATTACTTATTATTTTCATTATTGCAATACAGACTCAACCCTAATCACTGATTTAGATAATAAAGTAAAAGTCACCAATAAATAACTTGTTACCTCTGGTTTTACTAATTGCAGTTTCACTTTCTGGTGTTGTATATTAGAGCTGTCTATAGATACCCGAACAATAACAGGATCAAATTGTCGTAGCTTAACTCCTGCCCCTGTTTGTGAAGGTTCCTGATAATTATACAAACAACACAACTATTAGAGTTACATTTTTCACTTGCACACAGTTCCTGTGGCCTTAATATTATCATACCTCAATTGTCATTAAAGCAAGGTTTATCAGTTTTTGTACAGCAAAAATAATGAAATGTATATATACACACACACACACAAACAAAAACTGTCACTTTCCATCCTCCTAGGGTTAAAACAATGATTTTTTTTCTTTTGTTACAGAGCAAATCTCTGAGCCATAAATTCATACTAAAATAATATGAAGTTTAAAAAGACAGAACTTTCTGATAACAAATTGGTATATTCAAACCTTTTCATTGAACTGGAAAGGAACAGGTCCAGGAGATCCATTTGAAGGTTTAAGAAAAAGACTGGCTTCCATACCAAATCGGGGTAACAGAATCTGCAGTGCATTTTCTCGGACAAATAAGATATACCCTTCTTCGTCTACTGCACGATCTTTGAAAAACATCTATAATAATTTCAAGTTAAGTCTCATTCACTAACAATGGAATCCACATATTGCATCAAAATGAAATGACCAATTTTTTTTATGTCAAATACCTAACGTACTCCAGCAATAATTAGTGTTATGGTGGAGGGATGTAACCTTATGGACCACATCATTAATTTGACACTTACAAACCTAACAAAATCATTCCCATTACTGAACTACGGTATTTTTTATGAATATTCACAGTAGTATATCTTGGCTTAACATAATCTTCCAACAGATTTGAGAAGCAGGATTAAACGAGTCCATCTGTGGATTAATTTCTAAAAGATGATGTAACCAGAATGATAACTTACGTGGGTGTACAAGTTGACCGAAGCTCTGCCAGCATACTGACCCATCTTGTGTCTGTAGTTCAAGTTGTTACATATAGTCTGTAAGGAAATAAAAAAACACCTACATAAATTCCATTGCACTCGAAGTATTTTTCAAAATACAAGCTTTGCAGTGTATCCGATATGTTAATTACTTGTATGGTTCTAATCACAAAGTAAACATTTTATCACGTGAATAACCATGTACTGACTGCCGAGTTTAAATCCTTTGCTTTATAAAAATGTGTTCATTGTTAAATTAATGGCAAACTTCATAAGATTTATATTACAGGTCCTCGTGCTGACCTTGGAACTATTTCCTTCATCATCAATAGTTCTCGTCCGATAACCATTATTACATACAATTACTCAACACTGAAATATCCATTGTAACAAGCTTCTGCAAGAATACTGAGGTTAATTTCAGACCACACCTCGTGGAACACAGAAATTCTAGAGGGTATAATGAATGAATGGGATATTTATATTTCCAGTTTTTTTTGGCCATCTTTCCCAAGATGTGGTTGGTAACTTGTGAAAGGTACAGCTTCGAGTGTACAGATGAGGTGTCGTTTCCAATTGGGTGCCACAAATGCTTTCTTGTGCTGGGATTTACCATTGAAGTCTTCTTTCCTTGAAATGTTGTGTCCATCATTTAAAAATCATGCTATGTGGATATTTCTCTTCTGAAGGAGTGTTACATATTCCTCCAACCATAAGTTCAGCCATAGTGGCACTGCACTTTGTACTATCAGGTACAAGCTAAAAATTACTTTTGAAATGAAAATAACCCTCTGTGTAATACCTAGTTTCCTGCAATTATCTTAATAATCTCGAAATGTGAGCAGGCCAAGACTGCACCTTCTGAAATGGATATGAAAAAGTTAATAGTCTCACCTGGGTCTTTATCTTATCCAGAAGTTCAGGATATGTGGTATCAGCTCCAATAGCAGCTGCAAGTAGTCGGTGGACAAGAACATCTGAATATCTTAGAAATTGAATAAATTTTAATTACTTAGTAGTTTATTTGTTCACACTTTTAAGAATTATTTTTCTTTAAAGTTGCTACATATGTCTAAGCTTTCTCAAATAAAAAAAATTATAATCAGATATTCTTGAAAACGACAATATGATTAGACTTATATTTATTAAATGTTCTGAAGAGCTTAAAAAATAATCTATTTACTTCACAATAAGTTCTTCTAAAATGGATTATATCTCAATTTGTTTTGTTTTTTTAATTTTCATAAAGCAAGACCTAGAATAATCTAAGGTTATATCGTATAAACAAAGACTTTCAAATGCACTTCTTTCATGATAAAGTTTCGTATTCCTCTGTGTATAACAGAGAAACATTTCAGAAGTATTATATATCATTGGTGAAATATTCATTCATAAATATGTCAGTAGTGAAGAAAATGTGCACTATAACATCAAACCATACATATTCTGGTGTATTGGCAAATGTTTACATGCCGTGAAATTTAATTACATTAGTTGAAGCCGACAGAGAAATCTACGACTTTGTATTTAGTTGCATATTAGTAAGAACAGAAAAATCAAAAACCGAAATGTACGCTTATTCTTGATTTATGAAATCAAATGGAAGAAACGTATACTGATAACACTCTGTATTTCAGTATTTGTATTTATGGCAAAGTTACTAAGGCTGTTTGTTTGTCCTCCTCCCTAATTTTGAACAGCTGACAAGAAGAAAGACAGTCAATCAACAGCACCCACCATCCATGCTAAGGGATTGACTGCCACTCTTTTAACATACCCCCACAATGCAGGGAATGTTTAGTAGGATCACACATATTTGAACGTGGCTCGCCAGTTCCAAGATACTGATAGTACATTAATTTCTTATTGGGTAAGCTAAGTATCATTCTTGTTAAACCGAAAAGCAAGTAATCAGTACATTAATTAACACCCTAAGGGTCAAAGTGGGTTAGGTTTGGGTACAACTTTCTAATACATGAAGCAAATGAAATGTAATTATTAACTGATCTCCTCCTCCTATCTGAGGGTAATTGGATTTAATTACAAACACAAACAGAAGAAAAAGTAACTGATTATCAGCACGTTTTCTGATAAAATCCTGGAACTTTCGTTAGGTCGACATGTTAAGAGTTCACTATAGTTTTATCAAGCTTTTATAATGTGATTTACAAAATTTTTTTTTTTTTTATTCCCAGGTGTCTTTTTACTATCATAAAACTTTTTCTTGACATATGAACTGTATGTATGAAATAATTACTACTAAATTAATGAGATGGGTGTTTAAACATAAAAATAACCTACAATCGGTATGGTGTGAAGACCTTTTCCAAACTGGTAAAGCACTGATTATAATTAATTATACTTGACATTAGAATTAGGTATATTATATTTTTTAACATTACATTTTTTTTTATCTAGTCCCTTAGGGAATTAAAAGAATGTATAATAACAATATTTTCACCATATCTATTCCCGATGAATCCAGAGCTCATCTGCTTACAAATGGCTTGTAGTGTGTTCTGAGACAACTGTGTTTGAGCTCTGTATTAAGGAAATTGTCATCAACAATGGATGTGGTGAACATAGTGTGGTTGAAATACTATTATTATACACTCTTTTAATTCTTAAAAAATCCCTATTGTACTGAATAAAGAATGTTGTGTTAAAAAATATACTAAGCCTAATTTAAATGTCTTATATCAGGTATAATTAATTATAATCACGCTTTGCCATCTTAGACAAGGCATTCACACCATAATAACTGTTGTTATAACAAATGGCTTACATAAATATTGTTTCAACCATTACTGCATTTGTCGTGTTCCAGCCAGCTTGATTGAGAAAACCATATTTTCATAGTGTGGTTTTAAACATTGTAGTTATTGTTTAGGCAGAATATTCATGATGAAATTTGGTTGAATGGAACGGCAACTGTCTGTTGTAGAAACACGAGTAGAGAGGAAGACGTTTCGAAAGTTGTCCTCTATACCCTTGTTTCTACAACAGACAGTTGCCATTCCATCTTACGTCAAGTATTATTGGTTATAATAAAATGATTCTAACCTCCTGATGGGTGAGGTGAAGTGGGTGTACAGAGGAACAGCCAGACCATAGTGTGGGTAGTCACTCTCAGCTACCATGCCACTACAGAAATACAAAGCTTGGGTCATACACCTGGTGGCAACCATTCTTAACATTATGTTGAAGTACAGGTTGTTTGAAATAACAGCTTTATCTAGTGAGTCAGCCAGAGCTTTGCCTGTTTCAATGCTTATGTCAAATCCCTACGAACAAAAGAAGTAGCAGAATTAGTTAAAACAAACATACAAAATTTGTAAGAAAAAACAATAAACTCTAGAAAGAAAAATAACTTTTTCTAGTTTCACAAAATAGATTTAAAACAACTTAAAAGTTTGGTATCTTCCTTTGAGATGATTTATAAAAATATTTAAATGTAAATGAGTTATTAAATAGTTTTAAATTTGTATTCACTTTGTTTTCAAGAATTACGAATTTTCTGTACATCATATTATAGCTTTAGCATCACACTACCAAAAACTAAT
The DNA here is from genome assembly GCF_000517525.1 of Limulus polyphemus. Lineage (NCBI taxonomy): Eukaryota > Metazoa > Arthropoda > Merostomata > Xiphosura > Limulidae > Limulus > Limulus polyphemus. Next base: position 86,023 of record NW_013668063.1, on the reverse strand, counting down.
AAGGATTTGAAGTACCTCTAAGTTAGGTAACATTATCTTGTTAATTGTAAGTGCTGCCCTCTGCTCTTTCATACACACACAAAAAAAATTTCAACATTAATTTACTTCATACAACATTTTTAAAATTTAATATAATTTTAACAAAAAGTTGTTTGATTATTATTCTCATTTTGAAACATTGCTTTCAAATCGCCAGTCATATTTTGACACCTAATGTCCAGATCGGCAGTCATATTTTGACACCTAATGTCTAGATCGCCAGTCATATTTTGACACCTAATGTCTAGATCGTCAGTCATATTTTCACACCTAATGTCTAGATCGCCAGTCATATTTTGACACCTAATGTCTAGATCGCCAGTCATATTTTCACACCTAATGTCTAGATCGCCAGTCATATTTTCACACCTAATGTCTAGATCGCCAGTCATATTTTGACATCTAATGTCTAGATCGCCAGTCATATTTTGACACCTAGTGTCTAGATCGCTAGTCATATTTTGACACCTAATGTCTAGATCGCCAGTCATATTTTGACAGAACAGTTTCAAATCAGTGGTCTCTGTTTGACATAACGTTTCCAGATTGTTCTTCTCATTTTTACACATCTTTTATAGATTTTGTTTGTCATTTTTAATGCAGTGTTTATAAATTTCCCGCTATTGTAACACACATTTTCACGTTTCTTGTAATATTTTTGCACAACTTTTCCAGATTGTTGATCTTATTCCAAAGTAGATTTTGAGAACTTTTAAGGCTGCTTATGCCATTCTGTTGCAGTTACACAAATTACAAATCATGACTCACTTAAGTTTATGATTTATTACATCTCTTAAAAATATATAAAACCTTAAGTTACGTTAAAGGTTCGTCTGTACTAGTGGGAACGCAGCAAGTCACAGCACCCACTGCCAATTCTTCAGCTACTCTAATCAAATAGTAGAAACTGGCCATCATTCCTATAATGCACCCACAGCACAGAGCACAATTTTGCAGAATGGATAACAAGCCTGGGATTCACGGGCCATGCCCATCCCTACTTTGGTTTGTTTTTAAATGCAAACCTAAACAATAGTCTATCTTCGCTGAGCCAAATGTGGATATCTATCATGGTATTTAGCATTATAAGCCTTCAAGCTTACACATGAGCCACTAGGGGGACTTGTATTAAAGAAACAGATGGTATTCTACCTTTAACTCTGCAGCCTTAATTAATGAATCAAAGTTAGCCGGTGGTGGTTCAGGATGTCTTCGTAACACGGCACACTCTGGAAATTCCTCCAAGATCTTGTGAGCCACAGATATGTTGGCCAGTAACATAAACTCTTCCACCATAGAATTAGTTTCCCTGGCCACAAAAAAAAAAAAGGAATCACGAATCTTACAAAACTAAGGTTTTTAGGCCTAAGTATTCAAACAAAAAATATTAAAAATAGGTTCTACAAATGATTTCTTAAAGACACACGTACAACAACTACAACTGTAGTTGCAATACGAAAATCTGTGAAAAGTGGTTGCATATTTTGCATTTATTTTTCAGTTATAACAAAATTAAACTACAAAAGTCTTTCATAATTGAGTTTTTTGATATCATATTGAACTTTTCATGTAGAAAATAAAGAAAAAAATTCTAACAAAAACAAACTTTCTAAAATAAAATTATACGTTTTTTTTTTCAAGAATAATTTTCCTCAACTCCAACCTCAGGAAAACTGTTTTTTTTTTATAGCAAAGACGGTTTTTTGTGAGCCTTACAATAAATTATAAACAGGCTTTGACAAACTGAACCTCTGCTAACATAAATATAACTTTATTATACAAAATCCATTATCTTAAGTTGATTTTTTTATTTTGGTAAAAACATCGTGGTCTTTCACAAGAGACCATAGATATTTGAAAGGGGAGTTATTACTTAAAATTCACGATTTTAATCAGGTACTAACCTAGCTAGTGTCGTAAGGCAGTGAAACATGAGTTAGGTATGTTAAATGGTAAAACAGAGAAAAAATGCCTTCATTATATACACATTCACAACATCGAGTTCTTACTTAAGTTCTTTTGACTGCACATCAATTGGATCATGAGTCTCAGAATCGACTAAAAACCGTACTTCGGATGACGCTAGAGTGAGAGCCCTGAAAAGTTCAAGAATTTTAGGGTTAGTTGATTTTAAGATGTAATAACCTCAAGTTCATTCTCTCCATTAAGAGATATACAAATATAAAAAAACCTAATGTATATATATATATATAAATAAACTATAGACATCATGCTGAACTGTTTTTATGATTTGACACATTAACAGTAAAATAGGTCATTTTTGTAATACAAGCAACTGATTACAAAAAAATTTGTTTTTTTTCTATTTAAAGTTAAAAATTTACCCATTTTCTATTCTTTGCCTCTTCAAGATTTTTGCGAGGCTATTGAGAGACCTCAAACTTTCAGTTAGTTCATCATGAATTGAATAATCATCAATCTTCATCTGGGCTTCCATGTATGTTAAAGCTGCCTACAATGTAATAAAACAAAAACTCTGTAAAAGTTTAACTTTAATAATCTGTTAATTTAATCCACATTTTCACTAAAAGTACCTAGTTTTGATACGAAATCAAATCCGGCCACAGTGTTTAAGTTTAACCTTAATATTTTATTTTAATACAATTTTTAATTAAAATTATTTAGTTTTTATACAATATTTAATCAGTCTTCAATAAAATTTTAAAAACTCAGTTTTATTATTTTCTTTTAATGCAGATATTTTAGTTTTGAAAAATCCAGACACATTACTTATGTATGCATATTTATAAATCCATATATACTTTTGCCTGATTACAAAAACTGCCATTTGATTACTTGCTGTTGAACTGAAGTCAACTGTTTACCAACAAAAAAAAAAAAAAAAAAACTTCCACAAATTGTCCTTACTTTGAAAGCCAAAAACTGGTATCTATTTCCAACAAATGTAATATTAATTCATATACAGCAGACAATAAATAACACAAAAGATGGGCCCCTTCTTCATAAAAAGCAATTGGGCCCCTTACATTTATTTCCCTATAATTATAGTTACAATTCTGGCCCACTTTTGGCTTGGACCTCCTGCAATTTTGAAGTTGCAAGGGAATATTTACACCACTGACAGCAGAGTGGTTATGTTAGAGTGATACTCGATGTCGAAATATAAATATAACTCAATGTTTGCAACAGATATCAAATTAAATATAACACCAACAAAGATCTTCTACACAATAAAATGAAATATTTATAAATGATCCTGTACTGTTTATACAAACAGTTACAGTTCGTGTTACTGGGTTATAGTTCACATTCATGAGTTACAGTTCATGTATAAACGATCCTGTACTGTTTATACAAACAGTTACAGTTCGTGTTACTGGGTTATAGTTCACATTCATGAGTTACAGTTCATGTATAAATGATCCCGTACTGTTTATACAAACAGTTACTGTACATATTATTGGGTTATAGTTCATATTCATGAGTTACAGTTTATGTATAAATGATCCTGTACTGTTTATACAAACAGTTACAGTTCATGTATAAATGATCCCGTACTGTTTATACAAACAGTTACAGTTCATGTATAAATGATCCCGTACTGTTTATACAAACAGTTACAGTTCATGTATAAATGATCCCGTACTGTTTATACAAACAGTTACAGTTCATGTTACTGGGTTATAGTTCACATTCATGAGTTAAAGTTCATATTTCTGGGTCATAGTTCATATTCATGAGTTACAGTTCATGTTTCTGGGTTATAGTTCAAGTTCATGAGTTATAGTTGATGTTCCTGGCTTATAGTTCATGTTTTCTAGTATCTGTAGAACAACATATGCTTAACATTGAATTTCCAGTTGAATCTACTATGTTTTACAACACAATGTACGGAAGAGTTCATTAACGTATGTAATAATGCCTGAAAATGGAACAGCTGATAATCGATGTTTGGCTATATTGTGTTATTCACCCTAAAGTAAATTTGTAATCCACCCTAAAGTAAATTTGATAATACATAAAAAAATGTCTCACCCTGGAGCAGATGATTGACTTATGAAAATTCGTTTTCACGATTTCAGCTTGAGGTGTCATCTCCCAAATACACGAAAAGGCAAATCTGATGGATACAAATATAAATGCTTTATACATAAAAGGAAAGATTTAAATATTTGAACATAAGAATATAGGTTTTAACACTGGCTATGTAGGACAAATGTAGAAAAGTAAAATAGATGTTAATATCACAACTTCACTCAATTTCACCAACACTTTACAGAATACTCACTTTTTCATAAGTAGTTAACCAATACGTCGAACATCTGTATAAATGTGGACACTTAAAACTCCAAAATCTATAAAATCTTTTCTTTTAAAAAGCCTATCTCACATTCTGATTTTTTTCCCTCCTCTAAAAACATTTTGTAACTCTGTTCGCCAACTCCCACTGTTGATGTCCTCAAAAAATAAAAAGGCAAAATATATGTGGAACTGTTATTTGCTAATCAATGGTCTCATTAATTGATTACATGTGATTAACTGATGAGTATAGTGTTCCTTTCACCATGGTACATAGAAGAAAAAAAGGAAAACAAATTAGCAGGGGGTGATGCCAGCCAGTAGCCTCCCCTCTAATTAGCAGTTAAAGAAGGACAAAATAATAATAACTGGAGGTGGGTGCTGTTAACCAATTGTTTCCCCCTCTCTTCAGCAGTTGAAATTTAGTGACAGTGAAAGACAGCCTTAGTAGTTTTACCATAACAAAGATAGGGTGAGCAAGTTTGATGGCAATAGGAATCGAACCCAAGACCTTCAAATCACGACCCTAAATTACCAATGCTGAACAAACTTGAAGTATGGAAATACAACTTATAAGGCTAAAATCGAGCACAGCACACATAGCTCATTATGTAGCTTTAGGCTTAACAACAAACTAGGCTTAACAACAAACAAACATTTCAATTACTTGAATAGTTGGAATAATCAGAACCAGTAACGATCATTTCGATTAGTTGATTATTTTTGTGGCGATTGATTTAACCATAATTCTGATTAATTGACTGTTAGAATAAGAGAAAACAGTAATAATTATAAACAATAATTTTGATCAGTTTATTTAATTGTATTTCGATTAATTGATTATTTTTTACTTTGATTAATTCTTCTATTTCTACACTTACAGCATGCCATTTCTACATATAACTTGTAAGATCTTGTTTTATTTTTGGATTTAAAATACAACTTCTAGAACTGCTATAAGTCATAATCATAATTACGCAAAAAAAACAAAAAACAAACAACAAATCGATTAGCACTGACACTGCGTGTAAAATATATTTTTTTAGTAACAAGAAAAACCATATTACGACACATTAACCACTAAAAAAGAAGTAATTTTGTAGCCTTGTTCAATAATATATTTAATAATCTTATGTAGTGAAATTTAGTTCAAACAACATTCTAACAAAAGAAATTCACGCATATATTTTAATTTTAGACCATCTACGTTTGAAAATTGTTTTTTAATTCATCAGGTTTACATACGAGTAAACTCAAAATAAGTTTAAACAATTATCTAAGGCACCAATAAAACTTACCAAGACATCACATAATGTAGCTTTATCTTTTGAGTATAACAAGAAAAAAAAACAACAACATTCATAACAGAATTTAATTTGGAATCTAAATTTTTAAGTGTGTGTGTAAGACTTTACTACAAGTTGTTTTTAGAATATTAAAATGTTCGATTAAAAAGAATTATCAGCAACGTAAGCTGTTTCTTTGTAGCAAATGCAACTTCAAAATTCACCGAAAACCAGCCTTTAGAGAATAAGTGTGAGATTGTTAATTGGCTTACAAATACAACATCTCACACTTAAGTCTTAAGTCTTATTTTGTTGTTTATGACTTAATGTATTTCAACATTATCTTATTGTTAACTGGCTTACAAATACAACATAAGATAATGTTGAAATACATTAAGTCATAAACAACAAAATAAGACTTAAGACTTAAGTGTGAGATTGTTAACTGGCTTACAAATACAACATAAGATAATGTTGAAATACATTAAGTCATAAACAACAAAATAAGACTTAAGACTTTTACATGTAAATCAACATGTCTTACCTATCTTCTTTCTCTCTAAGAGAACACAAGTTGGAACTTAGTAAATCTGGAACCATGTCTATTCTCTGTAAAACAAAAAAAAAACAATTTTTATGTCTTATTATATTCTGTTTAATTCATAGCAGTGTTGTTGCTTTTTTTTTTCCGATAATTCAGCTGTAGCCAGAACAATATCATTTATATAATGGAACTTACACTCTCACATTAAACAGTGATAAAAGAAGTTCTAAATGTGAGTTCAGAACAAGATCAGAAGGAAGTTAAACAGACTCTTTTTACTTTCATAACTGTCTTTGGTGTAATAAGGATACCAACTTAAACAGACTCGTATACTTTCATAACTGTCTTTGGTGCAATAAGGATACCAACTTAACCAAGACTTATTTACATTCAGGTTTAGTAGAAACACCAAGTTTGATAGATCTTACAATTCAGTTTAAGTAACTTCAATGGATTTTAGAGTTCAGGTTTAGTAGCTGTAAGTCATTCTATACTTTTTTTTATCCAAGTTACAGAAACATAATTACAGAAAATTAACAAGAAGAGCCATCAGGGACTGCTAGAACTTGTCAGCAGCAGGGATAGCAAGAGCTTATCAACATTGAGGACAGCAGAAGCTCATCAACAACAAGGACTACAACATTAAGGACAGCAGGAACTTAGCAGCAGCAAGGACTACAAGAGCTTAGCAGCAGCAAAGACTACAAGAGCTTAGCAGCAGCAAGGACAGCAGGAACTTAGCAGCAGCAAGGGCTACAAGAGCTTAGCAGCAGCAAAGACTACAAGAGCTTAGCAGCAGCAAGGAGAACAGGAACTTAGCAGCAGCAAGGACTACAAGAGCTTAGCAGCAGCAAGGGCAACAGGAACTTAGCAGCAGCAAGGACTACAAGAGCTTAGCAGCAGCAAGGGCAACAGGAACTTAGCAGCAGCAAGGACAGCAGGAACTTGTCAATGATAAGGATAGCAGGAGCTTATCAGCAGCAAGGACTACAGGAACTTATCAACAGCAAGGACTACAAGAGCTTAGCAGCAGCAAGAACAACAGGAACTTATCAGCAGCAGGAACTTGTCAACGATAAGAATAGCAGGAGCTTATCAGCAGCAAAGACTGCAAGGGCTTATCAGTAGCAAGAAATACAAGGGCTTATTAGCAGCAAGAAATACAAGGACTTATCAGCAGCAAGAAATACAAGGACTTATCAGCAGAAAGAAATACAAGGACTTATCAACAGTATTCATGTTTGTTCATGACACATATATATATAAATTATTGTTTTTATGGCAATGCTATTCAGGTTATCTGCAGCCATCCCTAATTTTGAAGTGCCAACCAGAGGAAAGGCAACAACTGGCCAGCAGCACCCACCACCCACTCTTGGACTACTCTTTTACCAATGAGTAGTGGGGTTGACCATCACATTATTATGCCCCCCACAGCTGAAAGGGTAGGTTTTGATCCTGCAACCTTCAGATTGCATGTCTAACCAATAGGCCACAAGTATACATAACTTATAAATGTAGAAGTTACAACTAATATATTTTGTGTTCATGTATATATGATTTATAAATGTAGAAGTTACAACTAATGTATTTTGTGTTCATGTATATATGATTTATAAATGTAGAAGTTACAACTAATGTATTTTGTGTTCACATATATATGATTTATAAATGTAGAAGTTATAACTAATGTATTTTCTGTTCACATATATATGATTTATAAATGTAGAAGTTATAACTAATGTATTTTCTGTTCACATATATATTATTTATTAATGTAGAAGTTATAACTAATGTATTTTCTGTTCACATATATATATTATTTATAAATGTAGAATTTTTTGTTCACGTATATATGATTTATAAATGTAGATGTTACTTACAATTATAATACAAACGTTTCATAAGTTTTTATACACTGTTCTCTCCAATGTCACAAAACAGTTTATAATTTTAGATGAAAGAATCTGATTAATCAATCACACTTAAAATATTGGTTTCTATACAACCAAATTAAAGACATCAAAATCCAATTCAGCATGCATACCTTACGGACAAATTATCACACAAAACACAACACTACGCCAATGGCTATAAGTATCAGCACACACTCTCAAGCTATAGTTTTACCTTATCCACGAGATAGACTGTCGTCCCTCTGTTAGAAGCCTCTTTGTCTATAGCCGTCCCTGGCTTAATAAAGTGTGATACATCAGCTATATGAACTCCAACCTTCAGAAAAAAATGTGAAAAATAGCCTAAACTCAATACTTTTCAAATTGTAAAGGCACAAATTTTACCAACATTTTCTGCACAACGGTCGAACAAATTATACATTACTACATCACACAATATCTCTAAATATTCAGCTCTACAGTATTTACGAATAACCACCTAAAATACTAAAAACTGGCCGACCTATTTCAACACGAAATTTATGTCTGTATCAAACTGAACATATTAAACGAGACAAATATTCTGTCTTAATTAAAGGTGCTTTAAATATTGAAGTTTTATAAGAACATGTACAACCATTTGGCTGATTACTTTTAATGATATTTTCAGGTAGAAAAAAGTTGAATACCACCCCCTGTTAGCAAAAAACCAAGTTAAGAATCGAGTCATATATATGGGATTATTACTCTTACAAGCAGAGCCAGTGGCGTACACTTTAATCAAGCTTAGTTAACCCTAATCTTCACAAATTATCAGTCGAGATAATACCCTGTGTTAAATCTGGCCGATGTCCCGGAACACGTGGTTTAGACCGTTATGAAGTATGTACAAGAAATTATTACAATAAAGTGAGCTTAAAATAATCTTACAGTTGCTTAATTGGTTGGTTTGTTGATTGGCATTTTTTTGCACGCGGCTACTGGACTATCTGCACCTTGTTTAAGTGAGTAGAATTAAACAACACCCGCTATTACAAAAGTTTCAGCCTGATACGTCCCCACGAAGAAACTTACCTCGAAATTTCCATTCGGTAACGTTCTACAGTGGAGAGCATCATCAATATCAGTGCAACCTGGTGGATCGACACTACAAACTGCAATGTGTCGCAAGTCTACACGAACCTTCTCATCCTACAGATAGATCGGGACACCCCAGAACAGATTAGTCAGAGCAAATTAATTTACAGAGAAACTGAAATATCTTTAGACTAACATAATTTAGTATTTCTATATTGATTAATCAACCTTTCTACATATAGTATGGAGAAACTTCAATTTTTTTATCCAGAAATACTTAGCACCTGATAAAGTGCATTGTCAAGTAAAATCTTTAAACACAAGGCTTTCATTTCTTATTAGCTGTTTTATTACTTTCTAGCACTTTTATTAAAAGTACGACAACAAGTAAATACTTTGAAATTTATAAATAATGTTATAAGTACATTGTATTTCTACGACAGAGAACTGGTTAGTTCTAAGGCAGTAGTCGAATAAAATTATACAAAAATCATAAATATGAATTGGTAAAGCAAATATTCATAAAAACAACAGAATATCAACAAATAATTTAAAAATCACGTATTATACCTTCTTTGTGTAAATCAAATTTGGCAGTATAAGGGTTTTTTTTCACAAAATACTTGTATCAACAAAATTAAAAACATCTCATCAACCTGTGTAACATAATCTACCAAACAAAATTTGTTCAAAACAAACCTCGGTTTGTGCAGGTAGCCATTCACACGGACAGCAATGTGTGGTTTCTAGAAAGTTCGAAAGGTGCTTTTCATAATTAACCTAGTTTCTAACAACAGCTTTAAATTTCTCTTGTACACTATTATCCATAGACTACACATGTTTTCAAAGCAAAAAGTAATAAATTTGTGTGTGTGTGTATATATATTGCCTATCATTGCAAGATGTGATCCCCACGGTAACAAAGTTTCAACTGAAAACTTGCAAGATGTGATCCCTATGGTAACAGTTTCAACTGAAAACTTGCAAGATGTGATCCCTATGTTAACAGAGTTTTAACTGAAAACTTTCAAGATGTGATCCCCATGGTAACAGAGTTTCAACTGAAAACTTGCAAGATGTGATCCCTATGGTAACAGAGTTTTAACTGAAAACTTTCAAGATGTGATCCCTATGGCAACAGAGTTTTAACTGAAAACTTGCAAGATGTGATCCCCATGGTAACAGAGTTTTAACTGAAAACTTGCAAGATGTGATCCCTATGGTAACTGTTACACTATAAGCATTTTCCACAGTTCCATCCTTAATCAGACACCATTTAAAAATTAGTGTAAAACATACATCAATTATACACACACACATAGCTTTATTAAATCTTCCTTAACAATGTTTTAAAAACAAATATATCTTGGTAAGAATAATCAATACAAAAACTTTTACACTGAAATCTAAACAAGCAGAATAAAAATGCACCTCTTCAGTGATGATCCATGGTAACTTGGGTAAGCAGGCAAGAACAGCTTGAGAGAAATTTTGATGTGGAATATCATGTTCTAACAGCAATACCTCATTCTCAGCCTCCTTGTCTCCGATGTCACCCAGAGTGCGGACATAATGACCCTGATGAAATAACCACAGCCTCAGATTTTAAGCACTGAAGACATTGACCACATACACACACAAAAATAAGTATTCAATAACACATTATGTTAAAACAGTTTGTACATTTTTTTTTTGTTTTTCAGTCCAAAGGCCACTATGACCAATGGGACACCATTGGTGATTCTCGGGCAGATTTTACCCGGTGATGTCAATTTACTCTCCATGTAGCCATCTCTATATTAGCAGTGAAAGACGAGAGAGAGAAGGCAGCTCCTCAATACCACTCCATTTTCATCAAAATAACTCTTTGTTTGGAAGATGTCTTAACACATACATAGTGATTTCAAACAAATTAGTAGATAATAATATGGAATAGAATATAAAGAGAATATAAAATATATAGTAACTGACAAAAAACTGCCATTGTAATATTATATTGTTTGGTATGCTCGTTAAATGCACTGTCTTTTTTTTTTTTTTATTAACAATCAAACAGTATTTTTATGTGAACAGCGTAAGAAAAAGTGAAACTAATTAAAAATACACAATATTGAATGTCAGCATCGAAATGATACAAAGAAAACTGTAAACACATCTTGACAAATCGTAACTTTGCACTTTGTTCTTGTTCTCCATTTGATTACTTTTGTTTATGTTTGATGCTGAAATTTGATACGGCATAGCTCTTTTGAATTTTTAAATTAAGTATTTTTCATTCATTCTTATTTTCATCTTCACTTGATGTATAAATCACATGAAAAAAAAAACATGTACTTTTTTATAAAAAAATTATCATTTTCAAAACATGTATTTCGCTATTTTATTCATTCGAAAAGGTCACAAAAGATATAACCTCAACTAATAAAAGAACGTGAAAACTACTTACGTGGGGGTATTTAGAATCCCTGGACCACCCATCAATAGCTACAACAATTATTTTATTTTTCAGAGATTCTCCTTGCCTGGTCTCAATTCGTATTTTAGGAATTCGTTTTTCAGACGGAAGAAAAAGATGACGGGTTGCCTACAAGATTTTAAACAAAATTGTTGATTAAAATAAAAGTATACAGAAAAAAACTTATAATTAAATCTCCCAAGAAATTACATTCCCATCACCAGTTTTAGTATTAGTATTTAACAAAATGAAATATAAATCCTAAACAAAACCACTTGATTTTCGCTTTTAAAAAACAAACAATGAGAGATGAACTGAGCTTATAGGCGAATATCGTATCTCTTTATTGAATATACATAAATTTGGAAGTTGATATTGAATGGTCTACAGATACATCAATACATACCTCTTTAATAGGAGAAGCTTGAAGAATTCCACAGTATTGTCTCCAGTTTCTTCGAATAATCCCAACAACTTTGCCAGTTGGAACAGCTTCAGTTTTTGTTCTGTCCTTTTTAACGAGCATCTTTAAGATCAATCAAACACTTGTATGAACATACGAGGCAAAGGCTAGCCACTAATACAATATATACAGCTTTTAAAATGAAAAAAAAGAAGCCAACAATAAACAATAGGAGTGTCATACCATGATCTCTCTCTCACTTCTTAAAACAAAAAAAAAACAAGAGGAAATCCTCAATGGCCGTGACCGTAATTAGATCTCAAATCGGTCAAGAGATGGAGCTATTACCTAAAAGTTTTACTTGAACAAAAACTCAGGGCCATTCTATGAGCCGAAGCTACAAAAACGTTTACTACTAACTTGCACTAAAGTAACATAAATTACAAATAATTAACAAACTACATTTTAAAAAGAGAGAGAATTGGATGCTGTAAAGCTTTGTAAAAATGAATGTTTGATAAAAATAAAAATACAGCTACTGAAACACCTAAAAAAGAAGAAAAAATTCACCTCATCTTCCTTATCATCTTCATCATCATCTGGATTAACAGATTCGTCCTGAAGAACTACAGTTGATGGATTGGACCATCTGTCCTTAGACAGGAGCTCAACACCAACAATGTCACCGTGTACAGCACGATTGACATGCTCTCGTCCTTGTAGCAAAATCTGAAATGAAATCACATTGACATTAGTTACTCGATACATCAACACCCTAATAGAAATCTTAATAACTTAATGGGACAAAAACTTCTACACATATACGATTAACCAAGTTTACTATGGAGTTTTTCTTATTTAACTATTAGACTTACCTTAGATATCACAGATTGCTACTGAAGTTTACCATAAGCTAACTCTATAGAATACTATTAGCTCACTGACATGGTGTAAAAGATTGAACTGATTTTTGTATAGAATACTATTAGCTCACTGACATGGTGTAGAAG
>NW_013668063.1:67456-72879 GCF_000517525.1 Limulus polyphemus | reverse complement strand
AAAAATTTGTTTTTATTGTTTGTTTATGGTCCCTGGAAGGTGTAATAAAAATTTGTTTTTATTGTTTGTTTATGGTCCCTGGAAGGTGTAATCTCCCTCAGACAAGCCAACAAAGTGTTAGATAACACACCAGCCACTCAACATCATGTTTCATCACATTACTAGGCCTAATATGAATATATATATTAACGGCTGTGCATTTTTAAAATTTGTTTTTATTGTTTTATTACACCTTCCAGGGACCATAAACTTCCCTCAGCATTCAGTCTCAGTAGACTTTATGGGTAGTGATTTATTTTCCAACAATAGTAAGTTAGTTATACCCTGTCCTTTCTTTAGGGTTACCTTTATTATATTTATTGTAAGTAATTTAATTTTTATTATTATAAAGATTACTTCCCATTTCCTTACGGTTTTAGAATTAACCAATGTCTGTTAAACTGGTCAAAGCCGAACATAACTTTCACCACGATGTGGTATTTCTTACTTGGAGATTGGTCTGACAACTTCTAATTTTACCACAGTGTGAACACACACTGTTGGTCAGAATATTTATAATATTTTATTTTTATGCTTTTATTCTTTCTAATTCATTATTACCTTAGTACATGGACTTAGGACTAACCTAAGCCTCCTGGGCTACCCAAACCTAGGTAGATATTACTGGGTTTATGGACAGAAATATCATTAATAAGGAGTGTATCGAAATGATGAAACTTTCATTATAACTAATTATTATAAGTAATACAGTTTGAACATTATATTTAATTATCTATGCTCATTACTAAGTTATATATATATTTAAATCTTATCTATGTAAGTAGCATACTTTGATCAGAAGTTGATATCAATTCCTGGTAAAACAATCTGGCAGTTACCAAATGTATGTACATTAGTTTTTTCCGTATAAAAACCAAACAATAAAACAATATGAGGCTTCCCTTCATATAAAACAAAACAACTTTCTCATTCGTGTCTATTACAATCTTCAGTAATTGATTTTTAGTCTCAAATATGAACAATAACTAAGGACAGTAGTGTTAAAAGCAGCCACAAACCGTGTTTGATTCGTTGTCATCAACAAAAATAAAACCTTCTAGATAATTCTCTCGACTCCTCTGAAACTTTCCTTGTACATACTTCCCCGTTTTTATTCCAGCTTGCAGATGTGTCAGAGAAAGATGTTCTGGGTAAAGATACTTCTTTCCAGATTTCATAAAGTCTGACTAAAAAGAAGAATTACTGGGCTGTCATTACCACTTCAAAATCAAAACATATTAGTATTAAAAACAGCATTAAAACTTTTTTACTTTTACCGTCCTGAAAAATATTTACCTTAACCCGTACTTAACACAGTGTCTTGTAGCTTTATGAATTCAAGTATTAGAGACATGAGAACAGTTCTAGATGATTCCTGGGTTCTTTCATGCTATAATCTTTCTGGTTTGTTGAAACAACGCGACAATAAAAACCTATGATAACGAAGAATCCTTCTATTAGCATAGAAAAACAAATTATGGTAAAAAAATGTTGTCCGTTTTTGTGTGTGTTTGATAAACTTCTACGCTGTTTGCGAGTATTTTAGAAAATATTTCTTACGGTAAGTAACTTATTTCATTTTATTTAAACCTTTCTTGTTGTCCATATGCTCCAACTAAAATTCTACAAATAAAAATATTTCTCTCAACAAGTAAATGACGGCAAGTTTGGAAAAACCAAACAAACTCAGAACTGACTGATCATATATATTTTAATCGTCTGAAAGGAATCACTTTTCAACATTAAAATAAACTTGCAGTTTTTTTCTTAAGTGTCTGCACTGAAAACTAAACCCTATAAAACTTCTCAACTTACCCCCTTATTTCCATTCTCATTTGACAACTGTGCTACTTTATCAAGTAAATGAGGATGACCTTTCAAGCTCTTTACATATTCAGCGACTATAAAAAAAAAGAAAAAATTAGGCCTTCAATACATAAAAACTAATTTTCAAACTCCACAATTCAACGGATGATAACATTAATTCACAACCAGAAATGTTGGTGATAAAATATAGATATAACTTTCCTTTTCTCTCACTTAAATATGGATATTTGATCCTTCAAGGCTGTTCCTGTACACCAAACCACTCCGAATAAGTAAAACCTCAAATTCACTCGTTACTTTTCAGGAAAATTTTTGATTCTATTTTTAAACTCTTGTGAAGTGCTGGTTTTCACTACAGCCAATGACAACTTATTCCATAAGCTACTCACCCTCTTAGAAAAATAAAACCATCTTAACTGAAATGTAGCCTGTCCTTTTCAAACCTTAAACTTGTGTTATCTGATTCTATTGTCTTCAGGATACAACACAAAGAACATAAACACCTTGTAAGTTTCAATGAGATCACCTCTTACCTCTTCTCAAGGTAAAATAAGTTAAGATATCTTAACCTACCCCTATAGTTCCTTCCATCCCCAGAATTATCCTACTAGCCCTCCTCTGAACCCTTTCCAGTTAGTCACTATCCTTTCTTAGATTAGGAGAAAAACTGCATGCGGTATTCCAAGTGAGGACTAACTAGTGATTTATTTCAAGTGATAAAAACTGCATGCGGTATTCCAAGTGAGGACTAACTAGTGATTTATTTCAAGTGATAAAAACTGCATGCGGTATTCCAAGTGAGGACTAACTAGTGATTTATTTCAAGTGATAAAAACTGCATGCGGTATTCCAAGTTAGGACTAACTAGTGATTTATTTCAAGTGATAAAAACTGCATGCGGTATTCCAAGTTAGGACTAACTAGTGATTTATTTCAAGTGATAAAAACTGCATGCAGTATTTCAAGTTAGGACTAACTAGTGATTTATTTCAAGTGATAATCATTTCTTTTGATTTGTAATCATCTGTCTACAAACACATCCTAAAATTCTGTTACATTTATTAGTAGCAAAAAAGCTCCTCATCGATGGTTTGATTGACATATATATACCACTGTGCAAAGTTTCCATTTATATTAAATGTGACCAAAATTACGATAAATTAAATGTTTAAATCTTGAATTTATGTCATTTATCAAATATCTGCCCAACTTACAAATTCATCTAAGTCATTTTGTGGTACCTCAACATCATCAATACAGTTAGAAATACCTAACCCTCGACATCATCAATACAGTTAGAAATACCTAACCCTCGACACCATCAATACAGTTAGAAATACCCAACAGTTTATTATCATCAGCCAACCTTATTAATTTATTTAATGATGCCCCTATCAATAATATTATGTCAACAAAAAAAAAAGCAAACACCCAAGCATTTGACCCCTGAGATACACTACTAATAACAAAGATCCAGTCTTTCTGGATTTCATCAATAAATAATTTTTGTTTTCTTTAACCAAGCCACCATGCAATCCAATTAAATAATCTTCCCCCAACTGCTACTGGTTTTATTACCTCAACTTATCTTCTGTGTAGCAGCATCTTATCAAAAGTTATTTTAAAACCCACATAAATTGAATCGACTCTCTTTCCAGCATCCTGATAAGTAACATCATCAAATAAAGTTAAAGGATCAGTATCAAAAGATTTCCCTTTAGTGAAACAATGTTGGTTCTCTTTTATTATATTTTGACAAATGATTTTGTAAAGGTTCTTTTATCAGACTTTTTATAATTTTTCCCCAGAAGTAAGATCTATAATTTCCAGGACAACTCTTATCACCCGTCTTTAAAATAGGAGGAGTAACATTAACAACTCTCCAATCCTTGGGTACTGGCCAATTTTCTATTGACATACCGAAAATGAAAGAAGTTTAATATACCTGAACTTTGACCTCTTTTAAAACCTTTGTCTGATTCTGGTGCTATCTATTTTTTTCACCTCAATCATTTTATTTACCGTATGGGATTCATATCTACGTAATTGACATACCAAAAATGAAAGAAGTTTAATATACCTGAACTCTGACCTCTTTTAAAACCTTTGTCTGAATCTGGTGCTATCTATTTTTTTACCTCAATCATTTTACTTACTGTATGCGATTCATATCTACGTAATTGACATACCAAAAATGAAAGAAGTTTAATATACCTGAACTTTGACCTCTTTTAAAACCTTTGTCTGAATCTGGTGCTATCTATTTTTTTACCTCAATCATTTTACTTACCGTATGGGATTCATATCTACGTAATTGAGGTTATGTCCAGTAAAATACAGGAATGCTCATAATCTGGAATACTGCTACTCTCTTGTAGAAATGAATGATATAAAACAATTAAAAACTTGGCTATCTTACAGTCCTCAAAGAAAAACCTTGCTATCAGCATCCTACAAGGGCCCAAGCCTTATTTTACCATTTCACTTATCTTTAACATCCTTCAATAAATTCTTGTTGTTGGTTTCTCGCAAGCCATTTTTGATTTCCTAATATCTTCTTTCACAAGAACCTAGCTATCCAATAACTCTGAAACTCTTCTGTCAACTTAAACTTAGTTATCCCTGATTTTCTCTTTTATGTTAACTGATAACCAGTTAAGTTTGATCTTGAAAGTTATGCTATTCCTCCTTTCTTAAAAGTAATTTTTTTTTAAGAAAATAATTCCCAAGTGATAATCTTGACTCATGACCTCAAAAATTAGCTTTCTGAAAAATGAGGACCTCAAATTTATTTTAACCTCTTCGTGTAGAAAAACCCAAAATCTAATCGTACACTTTTCTCAAATATTCCCTTATTTCAACTCTTGTCATCACGTGTTCACTGATACTTAATAATAAATCTAAATGTCCATCCCTCCTGCTTAGCTTCCTCATCATTTGATATAAAAAAATAATATTATATCACTTCAAGAAATTTCTCACCCTCTATGTACGACTCTAAACAATTCCAATCAATTTATCTAAAGTTAAGTTCACTTTATTAGTAGCAACCTTGGTCTCATTATACAGTTTCACATCGACATCATCTGACTTGTCAATCGGCTTATAGCCACTGCCGATTAAACACGTTCTATCCATGAAATCCCTGATTGTGGTACAATCAGATAAAACCGATTTCCATTATGTCAGAACTGTACATACTCAGAATAACTGATAAATGTAGAACAATACTATATTAATATTAGAACGTAGAAAACATACTATATTAATATTAGAACGTAGAAAACATACAATATTAATATTAGAACGTAGAAAACATACAATATTAATATTAGAACGTAGAAAACATACAATATTAATATTAGAATGTAGAAAGCATACAATATTAATATTAGAACATAGAAAAACATACAATATTAACCTCTTGATAACTATTCTTGGTCATTCAGTTTGATAAATGTAGAACAATACTATATTAATATTAGAAAGTAGAAAACATACAATATTAATAACAATACTATAACTATTTCAGTTTGAACACGTAGCAGTTCAACTCT
>NW_013668063.1:54521-66456 GCF_000517525.1 Limulus polyphemus | reverse complement strand
CTCCACATGTATTCACACAAATGTCTTTGCCCTGGTATGTGTAGTTGGTAGTTGTCTTTTGACACACCACCACCGATTCTCTATTAGCCATGCCCCAATTTTTCTAATATGCCCCTTAAAATAAACCCTTTTCAGAATCTTTTTTATCCAGGCAATTCTACAATTTTTGGGTGGGGGTGCCATATGGAACTCTTTCCTAAATTTCATATTGCTTTTGTCATTGGTCAACTTTCCTATATTTTATTTAACATAACTTTCTAAAGAGCATGCAGATAATTAATACATATTTATAAACAATGAAACACATGGCATACTATAATCTATTGTAGCATTTTCTAATTTTACCTTTTTGAATATAAGATGTATTATAACATTACATTTCTATATGTTTAACACCTGCCACACGAGCTAGCCCGGCATCTTGACGTGGATACAAAAAAAATTAGTCATTCCAGAAAGGTTTGGGTTGTTTTTATTAGACAAAAAAGAAGACATTTGGCACCATCTTCGAGGTCTAGGTCGCTGGACCAGATCTGAGACCATGAAAGCCAACATGGAGAAGTTAACTTGTAGATGTAAAGTAATATGATGTAGCAATGAAACATGCTTGAAATGTTCTAGATGTGTTTGTGAATGTGATGGTTTAAGTGTAGCGATTAAGCTAAACCGTGGGTCCAGGTCGAATGAGGGAAAAACTTATTAGAAAATATTCCAATTGATTTGACGTATTAGTTGAATCGAAGATTCATTAATTGATTACTGCATTGACAGCAAAACATAAAAAAACAGGCACAATAGTATCGTTAACTTCAAAACGGGAATTAGAATCAATTAGTTTCAATATTTTGTGACACTAACGGCACAGTAAAGTCCAAAGATGCAGTGTTTAAGTTGAAGCAGTTGCATTAAAAGATGATTTCCCTAGCGATTCTCAAATTAAAAATGTCATTTCTACAATGAAGAGTACATATTATAAGGATGGTATAATGCCCAGTATGGTACCACCATAGTATAATCCATATAAATTTCATCATGTCATATTTTAATTAACATTTAGTTGTTGTTTTCATTTTAGTGTCCCCAGTTTTCAGAATGACGCCCCTGTAAACCATCCTAGGCTCAGTACTAAAAGATGCTGGGTTGACTCGTGTGGCAGGTGTTGAAAATATTTACATTCAGTTTGATCAAATAAAGATAAAAAATGCCATTTTCTTTATACAAGATTGGATAGGAACAAACTACATTTACCTATACTATAGCTCTATAATTAACCATATTCAAAGAATATAGACCCGTGACTTTCAACTGAGAAGGAAAGAGAAAGCTTTTTACATTTAATGTATGTAAGAATATAGACCTGTGACTTTCAACTGAGAAGGAAAGAGAAAGCTTTTTACATTTAATGTATGTAAGAATATAGACCCGTGACTTTCAACTGAGAAGGAAAGAGAAAACTTTTTACATTTAATGTATGTTAAGATTTGAAACCAAAAATAAAGTTGATTTAATTATAAAATCTCATTAGGGTAAACTAATGGCTTCGATCACATAAGTTAAAGCATAGGGCTTATTATACCTCGAAAAGAAATAAAAGCTACATTCTGTCAAATTTAAAATTTTCTCACTTTTACACACTTATTGTCATGTTTTCATTGATTTATGAAAAAGTTTAACATTTTAAAACAAATGTAATTGATATTTCCCCAGATTTCGTTGACTCAGTACAATATGGAGTTCATACTAACTTGTGATGTTCATTGGTAAATGAATGGAAGTGTCTTTCTTTATTAGTCAGAACTTCTTTGATTCGACCGTAAATAGGGGAGTGACGGTGACGTACTTCTTGTAGCACAGTCTGTAAAATGATGACATTCTGAAATACTGGATCTTCTAAAACATCCATCTGTTAACAAGAAAAATTGAGTATTAATATTACAGCTCTTAGACTAAAGATCTGATATTATAGAGATATCAACATCTGTATAGTTTCAAATCTTTGCACCTATATATTGAAATTCAGACTACTAATTAACTAAGAGGTACTTTTCAGCTAGTTTTGAAGACTAAAAATTAAAACAAAACAATATTTAAGTTCCAAAAACAAAAAAGATGATGGGATAACAGTTGTGAGAAACTGGTGGGAGGTATGAAGTAAGTATGATATCCAAATATCCAGCTTGGACAGAAATACACTATATGTAATGTATTATACATCTTTTGCTAATAATGAAGTGTATACAAACATGCCACCCTCAACTGAGTAAGAAAGACAAAACTTCCTACAATGAATGTATGTTGAGAAAAATGTATAAATTACTTCTGTTATCAGACTTTCATTACATCACTAAAGATCATTCACATTCTTCAGCGATGCACAATTTGTCAGACATTAATCAAACTTTAGGTTACCAAACTCTTTAATGCTATAGTGACACATCTAGTAATTAACCCACCCTAAGGTTTGGACAATTACTACAATTATAATAATTACTATAATAATATAAAAATAGTAATAATAATTTTG
Source organism: Limulus polyphemus (assembly GCF_000517525.1). Taxonomy (NCBI): domain Eukaryota; kingdom Metazoa; phylum Arthropoda; class Merostomata; order Xiphosura; family Limulidae; genus Limulus; species Limulus polyphemus. The sequence continues at coordinate 63,932 of NW_013668063.1, read as the reverse complement.
ATAATGACTTTGAAGACTAACTTAGGTTTTAAAGAATTGTATCATCAGTAACATACACTGTATCTATTAACATCATCAGTAACATACACTGTATCTATTAACATCATCAGTAACATACACTGTATCTATTAACATCATCAGTAACATACACTGTATCTATTAACATCATCAGTAACATACACTGTATCTATTAACACCATCAGTAACATTCACTGTATCTATTAACATCATCAGTAACATACACTATCTATTAACATCATCAGTAATGTACACTGTATCTATTAACATCATCAGTAATGTACACTGTATCTATTAACATCATCAGTAATGTACACTGTATCTATTAACATCATCAGTAACATACACTGTATTTATTAATATCATCAGTAACGTACACTGTATCCTAACATCATCAGTAACGTACACTGTATCCTAACATCATCAGTAACAATCACTGTATCTAATTTAATATCAGTACAACTCATGATTAAATCAATTATTATAAAGAAACACACTTAAAACTTTAACAATCACATATAAAAATAGCACACAGGTATCCAAGGTTTCATAATATTGACAATAATACATTGAATTTCAATCTATCGAGGTATATGTAGTAAATTACCTACCAAAATTAAATGATTGTTACGAGACTGAAAAGTTAAAATTACAGTTTGGTTCTTGTGGATATAACTCTTCATTTGTAGAAGATACAAAATTTATCACAACCAGGCCCTTACGCGTAATGTTTGAAAGAGGGTTCTAATTTGTGAGATTAAAAGCCAACACATATTGTGTGAAGTACAATCAGCATGCAAAACATGCTAATGCTATGGGGGTCTGGGGGCATACTCCCCAGGAAATTTATAAAAAATAGGGGTTATAAGATTAAATCTGGAAGCAATTTTGCATGAAATATAGCTTAAACAATTGCATGGCTGTTCACATAAAATTCACAAACATCCAATGAAAAGTCAACAAATCATCATTATATTGTGACACTGCATGGGGAGTTACACTTAAATTAACATAAATATGTTGTATGTTTTATTATAGTAAAGTACCGTACTATCTACATGGTGAGTAGTTATTAATTATTAAATTATATTACTTATTTATACAACTCTGTATAACAATAGTATATTAGCTATTTCAATCACTGACTATCATATACGTATATGTATGCACTACTGAAATAACATGTTAGCATGTTCTATTTTTTCTGGGGTGTTTTTCCGTAAATAACTTACATACAGTTTCAATATTGATAGTAGTGTCATAATGATTATGTATTGAAGCTGGAGCACTCAGTCTCTCTTTGGTTTGTGTACACCTCAAGTAATTATTCAGCCTGTGTGGACTTTGGTGAAAAAAAAAAAAGAGACTATTATTTAAAACCCTGGATACAACAGTGATAACCAACAGTGTAATGAACATTTGTATATACGTTTGACTTGTTTTAGTATATTATTTTAAAACAAGTGGACTGTGTTGCTGTTTGTTTATTTCTGAAATTTATTACCAACAAGTCACAGGCACCTACTGCAAAGAATCTGGCCTACAAAACTTGACAGCAACAATACGGCTTCGGGCTTCCACTTACAACATGTCAATAGAAGCCATTGCAACTATTTCAAACTAAAAGATTCTAATGCTTCATCAGAAAAATGTAGACTATGTAGAAAACATAAGCAGCTACCCTATAACCTATAAGCATAATTTTTTTACATCACAAAAATAAGGAGTCCAGTCAGTAAAATTATCTTGACACCGAGCCAATGTAATGATCTGTACACTACAATGTTGATCCAAATATTTCTGTTGTTTGTATTTAAAGTGAGAACAAGCCATCAGGGACAGCTGATGCCCCAAATTCTTCCCGAGATATACCCTTTCAACTTTTCATTTGAGATTGCATTAATCTATTATAGATGTACAAATTTATTTAGTTATCCAATTTTAACTTATATTGCAAAAACCAAAAACCTTCGGACTAAGGGGTCTTCAGAATACTGGGCAGTCATCTTAACTTTGCAACTACTCACACTAGATCCCAAATGTTTTATTTTATAAAGGTTCTGTGATTTTAAATACATTGGTCTTTTTATTTAATATCCAAGAAAAAGCTACATTAATGCCTGTATTATGTTACCAATAACATGGAACTCGTACTAACTTGTTGAAATGAAAATTTGACTTGTAGAATTTTATAGAATGAACCTGTCACTTACTGCATATGTTAGTATTTCAAAAAACGACTACTGATTTTATATATATATGCTTGGAAGGGTACTACCTGATGAAGAACAACATTAGTATCTGGAATCAAGTAGTGCGGTTCTGTATACAATGTGCTGAAACTCTTCGGCTGTTTCTCCAAAGAAGGGTTTGGATCAGAACATTGAACACAAGAAGACGACCCACACCATATATCATCTCTCAAGTAGTGTTCTCGAACCACTTTTAGGACAGATCCTCTTCTCGTCTTTTTTAAAAATGTTTTCGAAGTGATCATATCTATTGTATGAAAGGTTTATAATAATAAGAAGAAATTACTGAGAAATAGCAATAAATCACTTATTTTATTGTTTTACTAGTATCTAGTACACACTTCCTGTAATGGAATGCGCCATATTAGCTAACGCGTCATCTAACGTACAAAGAAAATATTTTGATTACAAAATTAATTTTAAAAATTAAGCAGAAATAATAAAAATTAAATACATATATATACTGTAAAAAAAAACCACCACCAGAGAATTAACATTAAGGTTACATAGAAAATATAAGCAATTTAGTATAATGAAAAACAAGAAATTCGTGTGTGTGTATAAATATATTAATAACGTTATTTTCAACTTTAGTCCCATCGAATTAGGTGTGGGGCGGTAATTTTGTAAGCCAAGAATATAATACCCGGGTAGCTATCCCAGTCAGTAACCATACAGGACGAGCATGTTCGGTGTCAGGAGATTCGAATTCGCGGCTCTCAGATTGCGAGTCAAGCGCCTTAATTATCAGGCTATGCCTGGTTCCCAAAGCACATTATAGGTTAATTTAACCCGGTAAGTCTCTGGGTTAATGCCGCTAAAAATTAGTCTTCTTCTTGCTGGGCACAGCACAAATGGCCTGTTGTAGATTTGCGCTTAACAATAAGCAGACAATTAATCCGATACAATCAACCAGATAGAAAATATTATCTATTGGAATAGGTTTGCTGGAATTTGTATAGTATTGTGAATATTACATTAGCGTAACTACAATGGAAGTGAAGAAATGAGATAGTTACCTCCTTCTCCAGAAATATACGTACAAAAATTATTGGAAAAAATCTAATCAACATTATTATTTTTATTGGGTGAGTCATATTGCGATTCATTCGTTGTTAATGTTCAATAAAACGTGTATTTTTGCTGTTTTCTTTTACTTGCATTCACTCAGTATCAAACATTGGAGCGGTTCTTTGGTAATTGTGATCTTAAAAGTATTCTTATGTCACTGACTGTAGTAATACGACTAAAATGTTATTACAACTTACAAAAAAGTGTAAATATGTTCGTTTCCAGAATTTTCTAATCGGTCCATCCATTTATTGGTAAAATGTAGTTTTGATTGTTTTTTGGGTTTGGTATTTATGTTGTAATCCACTGGGTTGGAAAACGTTTATATACTGCCGCGATGAATTCAAATTCGATGACGAGTAACCCACTTTGAGACTAATAATGCTTGGAGACTGCTTGAATAGGTAATTGAAAAAACTTTAATATAAGTTTAACATAACAGCAAATGTACAACGTTTCGACCTGATGATGACAAAACCGTGTCGAAACGTCGTACATTTGCTGTTATGTTAAACTAATATTAAAGTTTTTATTCGTTACCCATTCAAGCCGTCTCCAAGCATTGTTTGTATACTGCATCTATTTATCGAGTTTTGAACTTCTATTGCAGATCTTCATCAGGCAAAAAATTGTGAATTATAAGATGTGAAATACAAGGACGGTGCGGCCGTTGGTAAGAGTTGAAAAGCATGGAATCTTGATATTAGCAAATACAGAATAACAATAAAGAATAGGTAAATTGAAACAGAGAAGAAAGCAATCATAGAAGAAATTCAGGAGTAAGAAGTTTATATCACATCACCTGGGTTTTTTTTCTTCTTCTTCTTTTGGTGTTTCGAACGAATGGGAGTACGTTCTTACGTTTGTTGTTTATTTTGTTCTTTGGAGAGGAAGGGAGTTCATGTTTGAGTGGCCACTGCACATGTAATTTTTTGGGCATTACTTCAATTACAACTTTAGACGGGCATAGTATAAGGGTTAGTGTACCTGAACTACAAATTCGGGGACTTATGTTTCACGACCTGTTGCTAAAAAAATGCACTCTGTACTTTGAAGACATTTGTCGTAAAGAATGATTGTTGAAACACATTATCGAAAAGGTATGACTAGTCCCAAAGTTAGCAGTGAGTGCTGTTGACTAGTTACTTTCCCTCTAGTCTGTAAGTTCAAAATTAATAAATGCTATGCACAAGTAACTCTTATGTAGCTGAGCACAACATTCCGAAATAATTCGAAACTTATGTTTTTATTATTCCTTTCACCCACTACTTTAGATTATTAGGTACAAATATTTATAAAGTTTAAACATTTTATAAAAGTAATTAAAATACAGAATAAAAGGATGACATCTATGAGCCAACTACAGACTATATACTCCTTGAGGTTCGGGCTAGAACCAAGTAAGACACATGTGGAGTCTATCCTACGCTAAGTCCAGACAAAAGGTAGACCAACCCAATACTTGAGGAGGTTTTAATAAACTTAACTGGCCAGTAGATGCACGAGTAAAACTCATTTTAGAAATGATTTGGAGGAATTCAGCAACATGTACGTTGTTAATACGTTGTTTTCATTTCATCTGGGTTTTTTAACATAGATTCTTGACAGTCTAAACTGGTGTCCCCACTCTCTCCATCAGAATATTTCAATTGCCTTGAGCTCTTGAACACTAAACATTTGCTTACCACTGTGTACAGGTTAGAAATTTTGTTCTGTAAAGTATGTTTAATATTTAAAAAAAAACATCTTTCTTTCTGAAACTTGAGTTAAGCACTCAATCACAATGTCTTAAGTATAGTATAATAACAAACAAACAAAAGAGGTAGCTACACATCTTGTTAATTTATCATCAGAAGAAATCAAACCAAAAAACACTGAATTATAAACAAATTTATTTCAGCTAGCGATGTTTTGAATAATTGTTCTTGTTCAGGCTGAAGGTGAAAATGAAAACTTGAGTGTTTGTGGGAAGGTATGACTTGAGACAAACAATATGCACTTAAAAATGGAAGCAAATATGGAAGTGAAACAATGTAAAACAATATAGTTGTTAGATATACATGACTGATTTAGCTTAGGTTTACTGTGAGAGTTATGATTTAGATAGTGTTAAATTTAGCTATTTTTAGAGACGATAGTTTATTGCAAGTTTGTTAACATAAATGTTAACAAATCATACGTTGTGTAGTTCAATAGTCATTAACTGAAGATTGTTATATTATTGTGTCATGTTACTCGAACCTTCTAAGTTTTTCTTATTGTTTTACTTGAGTATTATTGCATCATAATATCTGGTAGTGTGTGGAACATTCTATACCTCTGTCAAGGTATAAATACACATAGGAAATTAAGTTTGATATATCGAACTAGACTGAGTGATTGTGAGTTTAGCTATAAAGGGCATATAGTAGCAATTTTTAAAGTGAAATTATCACAGATTGTATTGTAATAACAGAGTAGAGAAACATAATTCGTTTTGGCTATTGTGTTCTAAACAAATTAAACCAGACTGTGTGACAAAAGAGACAATTATTTAAAGCTGGATACAACTGTAATAACCAACAGTGTAACGAAAATTTGTATATACATTTGACTTGTTTTAATATAATATTTTAAGACAAATGGATTGTGTTCTGTTTGTTTATTGTTGAAATTTATCTCCAACAAGTCACAGACACCTACTGTAAGGAATTATGGCCTATACATAGAACTTGACAAAGTATATAAGAAAATTTGTATATACATTTGACTTGTTTTAATATAATATTTTAAGACAAATGGATTGTGTTCTGTTTGTTTATTGTTGAAATTTATCTCCAACAAGTCACAGACACCTACTGTAAGGAATTGTGGCCTATACATAGAACTTGACAAAGTATATAATAACTTTTATGGTATGATCAATTTAATATTGTTCTAACCCCTACAATGAACAGTTATTAAACCCAGGTTGAGTAATTGAAAAGCTACAATTTTAAAAACATTGAAACTATGTAAACTAGGATTGTGATCTATAACTAGCAGAAAATGTTGTATTTCACATCAAAACCAGCGATATCACAGAAACTTTTCAATATTACAGCATTCTGGAGTTTTTGCTTTAAAAACAAAAAACTGCTTGTGAAATAAAACCCTTCACAAAATCAAGTATGAATTTCAAAGTTAAAAATGTTTTATAATGAAAAAAAGCCAAAAATGGTATTCATTCCATTATACATTCTTTATTTAGTTTTTCCACTTATGTACAAAACTCATTTGAGAATGAAATCGTTTACTCATAAAAATAAAGTCAAAAAATGGGGGGGGGGGGGATTATTCCTTCTGAACTCTTAAGAATCCAGCTGTGTTCGAGAAGTATTTAACATTTCCTTCACTAACTTTCTTCTCTGCTGCTTGTGGATTCACAATCTCAAGACCCTGAAACCAAGAAACATGCTTCAGATAAAAACTTGAACTACTGAATTTAGCAATGTTTGCTCTAACACTGATGACACAGTGTGTTAATCTTCTTTTGACCATAAAATTTCAATATTTTACACAAGAAGATCTAGAAAGCGTACCAACTAAAAGTTTTATAATTCTGATCATTACGCCAGTTGTTTCTCTTCAACTTAGAAAATTAAATGAGGTCGTCACACTTCTGTTTACCTTAGCATTAAATCAAGAACATTCTTAAGAACATATTTACTTTTTTTTTTTTTTTTTTTTACAAGAAAATTTTAAGTTTTGAAAAATTATAATCTAATATAAACTTCTTTGGGAAAAGTTTTACTTTCAGATCGTATTTCTTCGTTTCGAAACTGTTGAACCATTTGGTCAAAACTAGTAAAAACATTTCATTTGATAAACACTTTGATACATTTTACCTGCCAAAAAAAATCTTTAATGATAAAGTGAAAGAAGGATTAGCATGAACAATGAATGCTTATGGAAAAAAAAAAACCCATTCAGTTTTGTCGAAAATTACGATTTAAGGAGCCAGCACAACTACTGTATTTTGAATATCCTCGAGACATGGTTTCATTAACAAGAACCACTAGTAAGAACTTAACTGTAAACTACAATTCCTTCTGCAATGTGTTGTGGGAGTCCTGATAGCTAAACTTTTAAGAACTACCTAAAGTTAATCAGGACTCATCGTGACTATTTACTGGTATACGCTAGCAACATAAATTAGTGTGTACAAAGCAATAAGTTAGCTGGGATCTTTGTTCTAAAACCTGCTACAAGGCAATAAGTTAGTTGGGGTCTTTGTTCTAAAACCTGCTACAAGGCAATAAGTTAGTTGGGGTCTTTGTTCTAAGACCTGCTACAAGGCAATAAGTTAGTTGGGATCTTTGTTGTTAAACCTGCTACAAAGCAATAATTTAGCTGGTATCTTTGTTCTAAGACCTGCTACAAAGCAATAAGTTAGTTGGGATCTTTGTTGTTAAACCTGCCACAAAGCAATAATTTAGCTGGGATCTTTGTTCTAAGACCTGCTAACAAAGCAATAAGTTAGCTGGGGTCTTTATTCTAAGACCTGCTAACAAAACAATAAGTTAGCTGGGATCTTTGTTGTTAAACCTGCTACAAAACAATAATTTAGCTTGGAACTTTGTTGTTAAACCTGCTACAAAGCAATAAGTTAGTTGGGGTCTTTTTTCTAAGACCTGCTAACAAAGCAATAAGTTAGCTGGGATCTTTATTCTAAGACCTGCTAACAAAACAATAAGTTAGCTGGGATCTTTGTTCTAAGACCTGCTAACAAAACAATAAGTTAGTTGGGGTCTTTGTTGTTAAACCTGCTACAAAGCAATAATTTAGCTGGGATCTGTTGTTGTTAAACCTGCTACAAAGCAATAATTTAGCTTGGAACTTTGTTGTTAAACCTGCTACAAAGCAATAAGTTAGTTGGGGTCTTTTTTCTAAGACCTGCTAACAAAGCAATAAGTTAGTTGGGTTCTTTGTTCTAAGACCTGCAACAAAGCAACAATGGTTAAATAAATTAAATGGCACCTGCGCATAGGTAAAATGTTAAAAATATTAACAATTAAACATACAATGTTAAATTTGTCACACAATAAACAAGCTTTATTAAAAAAACATTTCACAGCCCTAAAAAGTCTTTTTATAGTATTATACTTAGTTCTTTAATAAAACATTACTTAACATTCTACGTTTGTTATTAATATTTTTCACATTTAATGGCTATTTGTTTGTGGTTTGAAGTGGCTTTCTCTGAAATACGACAACACGAGTTATTTATTTTTATGAATGTAAAGGCAGAAATGATAATTGTAACTGGGTTGTAACTGGGTTGGAAAGGGCTATAAGTAAATAAATACATGCATACAAAACTATTTTAATTTTAAAGAAAGAAATATTAAATTAATAACTTCCAGGGTTTACCACCTGCCAACAATCTAATTACCAGATTAAATATTTTATGGCAATATTATTTGAGATAAATAAATAATACTCTGAGATATATTAACTGTAAATAATCAACACTATATAACAACGATGAAATTAATACAAATCAAAACCTTAACGATCAGACTACACAAAAAAAATATTTTTCCTTAACCTGTCTTTGTCATCATCATCAACTTGTGTGTATTTGTGCGTAACAGTACACAGGAATACACATCGTTTTGTATCATTTTACATAAATGGAAATTTAGTAGAAGAAATGGGTAATACTTAAACATGTAAAATGACACTCTCCCCTCGTGTTCTTCAAATATTTGCGACAGTAAGGTAGCTGTTGATATTTCCAAATGAAATCAAAACAGACCAACATTTTTACGAACTTAATTTGCCAAGTAATAACAAAAGCATATTTTTCTTAGCTGACATACAGATATTTATACTTTGAGCTATGCTCACTTTCAGAGAAAGTATCAAAAAAGTTTTTAGAACCAAAATAGTTTTTATTTTAATATTTATTTTAGTTGCTTCCCTGAGTTAAAACAAAATTAACAAAGATGTTTAGCACGATAATTAGTTGATGCACATTTATAATTTTTTTTAAATATTTTCTCTAGTTTCTGTGTTTGATTAAATGGTTGACGCACATTAATAATAT
>NW_013668063.1:47015-53579 GCF_000517525.1 Limulus polyphemus | reverse complement strand
TATATATATATATATATATATATATATATATATATATATTATAAAAAATAAAAAGGTAGCTGTTAGCCTAATAAACTGTTAAAATGAGTCAAGTTCAATACCCTGTAAGCCAGAAAAATCTACCAAAAAAATAAGCTACACACACTTTTAAGGTGAGTTAGTTCCTAAAGAAGATTTTAAAATAATAATAGCAAAACCCACTATTTTTTTCCCTTTACTTGTCAGTTTGTTGTTCAATGATCAACTTATAATATCAAACATTTGAAAAGTGAATAATAATGAATGTTCAATTAACAGAATATTTTATATCTCAGGCAAGAATATGCTCAGTTACATCGACTTAAAAATTTTAAAAGAATGAATTTAATATATTAATTTATCTTTTATCAACGTAGTTATTTGTGAGAAGGTCCCAAACTTTAGTTCGGGTAATTTTGTTATACGATCACAACTGTTAAATGCATATTTATAAGTTTTTGTTAATTCAAAAATTTTCTGGACTTTATATAACCATAACAGAATGTCCCATTAAGATAAACATAAAACATATTAAGATAAACATATGGCCTATCAAACTTTCTTAGTTGATTCTGTGTCCCTATACTATCTCAAGAAAGTTGCCTATCCCTGGTGTGTGTGCAAACATACACACACGAGTGCACAAACATTTCTGATACAACTGATTGTTACACAAATGTGATTTATTTCCTTTGACTAAAAACTAAGATTAATATTTCCAAATAATTAAAGGAAATACTCTAACAGTATAAGAGAAATACTTGAGGTCAAGCACATCTACCAATAACACTCATGCTAACAGTATAAGAGAAATACTTGAGGTCAAGCACATCTACCAATAACACTCATGCTAACAGTATAAGAGAAATACTTGAGGTCAAGCACATCTACCAATAACACTCATGCCACCAGCAAACATACAGATATACTACAAATTCCTGACCCAATTAGTATGTTACATTTACTGTATATAATAGTAACCACTTCAAACATTATTGATTCTTGTTCAACAGGGTATAACATAACTTATGTCTAAGAATAACCAGCTAGTAATTGTTAAGCTGAACCAATGTGTTCATCCCCTAGTTTTTCGTGTTTCCTAGATTAAGAGTTCAATGTACCTGATGATGCCTGGTTGACCTGGTGAAACATTGTAGCTGTATAAAAAAATATTCGTTTATATGATAATAAATGATTCTTTTAATATCTCCAAGTGTCTATATTCCCGTGTTGTGTCCGCCACAGGGAATCAAACCTCAGATTTTAGTGGTGTAAGTTTATAAACTTACTGCTGCCTTTTCATTACTGCTGTTTGTAATATTAATACTTGGTTCAGAAGTGTCATCAACACCACAAATGATTACTGTAGTTTTTTTTGTACTTTCTTATTGTTTTAAAACTGCCAAATAATTAAAATCATGAATAATTATTGTATTTTGCCACTTGTATATAAAGTTAAAATAATATTCAATGTTAAAACTGGTACACGATTAAACATTTTATTTAGGCCTATCTATGGCCTTCAAAAAGTTGACAACTCTACATGTTTCGACGTTGCAACGATGACTGACCGAATGACTATAACTAATGTTGTTTTTGGTCTACGTTAGAACAGTAATCCAGTAGTTATGACCAGCTTACAAAAAACACTCTTCAGGAGATATGAAGCTGACGCTAAAATTCTGTATTTTTCTTTTACCGTCCACTTCAGGAGGTTTTATTTTTTTATCATCATAAAAAGCTAACTTTGTATTTTCATTCTTTCCCACGTTAAACATGTAATAAAAAAACGTCTTGTTGGAAATTTTGTAGTAATGACAATACAGTCCAGGGCAGTGACTTAGACACCATTATTTAAACCCTTAATATACAAATCATCAATTAAGAAAAAGCCTGAATCTATATAACTATTAATATAGTATACTAGAAATAAGGAAACAAATCTCAATCTCAAACAAGGTATGAAAACACAAAACAAAAATAAATAATAAAAAACAGATATAAATAAGGTTGTAATCATTTTTTTTTATCTTTTCCCTAGAAATGGTTCCATTTGGGGAAGTAAAATTGTATAACTGGCTATCTCGAAGGAATGTCATAACCTTATTCACAAACCTAAATTAAAAACATACTCAAAACCCATAGAAAAAAAAAAAAAGAATAATTGTAAGACTTAGAGGTTAATTCTTTTTTAACTGATGGTGTTCATTGAACAAATAAAAAGGACCCAACCAAAAGTGAGAAAGATAATAAAAACAAAACGGAATACTCTTTAAGCTCCTTGTATTTTTTTTAAGAACACAACCAGAAGTAAACAGGTTAATTATGACAAGTGTACTTCTTTCCCAACTGATTGCCTTTTCTGGGCAAGTAGAAAATCCTCTAATAACAACAACAAAATTGATCAAAACAGGTTTAATCCTTTCCCACGTGAATATTCTTTTTGAATGGGTAAAAACCATCTACGAATTCAACTACAGATAACGAGATTTGTTAACAAATTTTAATTACTTACTAAGAAACTATTTTTGGGGGCAACTTTCTAATACTTGGCAAAAGGAAAAAGGAGCTAATTAAGATTTGAAATTTAACCCCTTTCCAACTAATGACAAGTAGTCAATTAAGTAATCACTAAAAAAAATACAATAATAGTTCAAAAAGTTGTAGCACTTAAAGAAAATAGGTATTGTTTCTGGGAAATAGTAATGATAACATTTTCTATCAATTATAAAAACCCTAAACAGGACTTAGTAGAACTGGATGTTCAACTTGAATGCACCTTTTGTAACAGCCAAGTTAGAGTTCCTTTTGGGTTCAGGTAGTTTTTAACTACTGACCACCAGAGGGAAGGTAGTAAGTCAGCAGTACCCACTATAACAGTGACTTTGTTTGGATTTTGTTTGAGACAAACATAGGACAGACAGTGACTTCTATAAAATGCCCACAGCACAGATAAAAGTGGAAGACACGTACAAGAGCATCAGGTCTCAAACACCAGACCTTTGACCTACATTCCAACATACTAACGACTCAACCACACACTTATCGAAGTATTTTATAGCCATCAATGGATAAGATTCTATGATGTACAGTTTTCTGAACCACTTCATCTTATTATATTGAAAGATATGAAAGAATTCTGAACTAACCTCTCCAAAGTTCATTCTGTTGGCTTGCTTCCTCAATTCTGTGATGGCATATCTTTCTTTCATTTTTCTCACCCTGAAAGTCAGTTAGGTTTTTATAAAAGTACTAAAATACAAAGACTAATGTTCCATTTTTTACATCATCTCAAATTACCTTAACTTAAATAAATGCACTAAGTTTTTTGTTTCCATTTTATCATAAAGCAACCTTATTACAAAATATAAAAAAAACATCCATTGTAAGCTGATAATAAATGTAATAAAAAAAAACCGATATCTTAAAAAATGTCGTCATACTTACAATTTAAGAGAAATTAACAGAAGCAAGTGTTCTAAGAAATAAAACTGGCAAGTCAACAAGTCGTGTTTATGATAGCATAAAGAAAGAAAAGGCACTAAAACATCTTAAATACATAAGTAGTTCAACATGAATCAATGATTTATTTAATATCTATGTATCGAAAGCTGAAGTATTACCCAAAAATTAATTGCGAGTATATTTTTTTTATTCTGTTTTATTCTCTTAAACAGTACAAGATAATTCAAATACAAATAATACTTAATGTTATTAGTATTCACTCCAGCACATAAATTAGTGTTCACCATTTGTTTTACCAACTCCGAAATGTGATGGGAGAGAAAGAATATCGAGGTAAGTTTAAGACTACTAAATATTTCCTATGAGCTTTGATGGCAGAAAAATATTTTATAATTTTGTGATACATATTTATAATGTTTACAAGGTTATTTTTATTAGTTGCTGTATATATATATACACAAAAGTCTCATTTATTAGTGTTAGCTTAATGACAGAAAAGTATTATTCCTCCTTGAAAAAAAACCTATGCAATAAATACATAGTTATTAAAATGCTAAATTTTTGTACCTTCGACCACCTCTCTTCTTCTTGGCTTGATCAATGGGAGCTGGAAGAGGTTTCACTTGCTTCACTGGTGGCGGTTCCTGTAGTTTATCTAGTGCTCTCTCTATCTCCTCTCGTAGGTTGTTCCCAATTCTGCCATCAATGTATTCATGGAAACTGTCCACTCGGGCTGCCAGGGTACACTTTGCTGCCACGAGGCGAGCGGCTTTTCGCCGAAGATCCTGTAAGGTCAAGAAACCGAGTGTGAATGTATTGTTGAAAGACCAGGAGTTTTTCGCATCAAGGCCCTTTTTAGTTTTTAATTTTTTTTCTTTTATATATATTCACTACAATAAAGATGTTTTAATACTTTCATATTATGGTTAAATAAGATATAGCATCTTTCTTAGCTAAAAAGCTATGGGTTTAAATAATAAAAAAAACATTTTGCCAACTTATAATGATTCAAAGATCGTCACTTTAATACCAGCCAAGTATCGGCCTTACAACTTCTGTATGTCGATGTACGTTCTCTTGCTAACTTCTTTTGTTAAACACAAGAACATAATTTTACAATTCTATTCCTTGAGGTCAAATGGGTGAAAATATGGAGATAATATGTTTCAAATAAGAACTCTTCTTCATTACAATGGTAATCAATACAGATTTTTCTTAAAAGCTGGAAAAATAAACCTCAAAACTTTCCAATGCCCCTTAATCTTTATCATAAAATCAAAGTAATTATTAATCTTTAAGACTACAGATATTTGTCAATGTTCTTGATAAGTAATAGTTTTAAGTACAAAAGAAAACACAAAGTTTTAGTTCTAACACACATGTATATATAATAGTTTTATGGAAGATTAAAGCAGAGAATTGGGATTTAAAAAAATAAACTTACAGTTGGTGTGTTCTGTACAATGCTGGAGAAATAAATAAAACCAGTGTGAGGCATAATAGCAGTAGTCGAGAATCCAGAAAGCGTCTTTTTCTGAGCTCCTAATAACAGTACATTACATGCTGGCATTTTTGACAAGTTCGTCAGACCTCCAGCAACACCTAATGAAGGAAGAAGGTAGAGATCTCAACATCAAAGCTTAAACAGCTATACATCCTACCTCAATTTCCATGCTGGAGTTACGTTATTATGTGGCAAATTTTGAATAATGCTTAAATCCTGAAAAATTTATTTACCCATTCTTACTCATATGTCTTTTCAAATTTTATTTTTTCTAAATAAAAAAAAGTTAATTTTTTGGAATACTAAAATACCTGTATTATAAATGTCTCAACTTTACAACACGTATGTTCTTAATATAGTCTGTATATGATTAATTTTGTATTAATTCACTAGTCATTTTAATATCTTATACAGATATTGTGAACTGTGGTGTCTGTCCAAACATTTTCGCCTGTCTCCCATTTATGATGGGCGCTTCCTGCGCTGCATTTGAAAGCTGTGCACACCAGGAAAGCTCAACATTCACTTTTGAAATGACAGGAGAACAGGCATGAATAACGTTGATGTCAAATTTTATTTCACAAGCAGGATATTCACACCAGGAAAGCTCAACATTCACTTTTCAAATGACGGGAGAACAGGCATGAATAACGTTGATGTCAAATTTTATTTCACAAGCAGGATATTCTCCTCTAAATTGTTAGGAATCAATCATACTATCATTAAAATTTCAAAATGTGATGTAAAAGAATAAACATGTAGATTTACCATACGTTATTGACTCGGGGCTCTTAGCATGACTGAAACGCTCAATAATTACTTTTAACAGTGGGTGGTATAAGAAGCTCTGAGCCTTGGGTGTGATTGAAACCATTTAATCTTTTTAAAGTTCATGAAATAATTTAAATTGGGATGGAGACTTTTGTTAGATTAACTTAAACTTTTTCCATCACTGGGGACGGGTACTTTTGCTTGTATAGAATGTTTCTCACTAAAAATGTGCCATAACATATTCAAGATATGACATTTTATTCATACTTTTGTGGTTATGCAAGCATACCATTCATTTTCTACATTCTTATTTTAATGTAAAAATTTTTAATTTTTTTTTGTTTATTTTGAATCTATGCATTTTTTGTACAACATCTGGTCCACCAAACTGTTAAGTTGGCTTTGTCCTAGCTGCATTTGTTCCTTTGTTATTCACTACAGATAATACCTGCTCTGTCCATTGAGGATATTGCTGTAATGCCACAAATTGTGCAAGAAGGTCAATTGACAGCAGTGGCCTTTACTTATAGAACAGATGATCTCCAGAAGTTATAGTCTCCTCTATAATGAATGAGAATGATGACCAGTCATGTGGGTAGTACTAGTCACAATGAGTAAATCCAACATTTTCTGTTAAGTAAGAAATGTTAGATTTAAAAACTATTATACAGGATCTCAAGTGACCTGATTCATGGGAAAAAAAGCCAAGTAATCAATTTACGAGTCCAGTAGAAGGCAACTGTCCAGTGTTTTAATGCAATCATGTAAAGTATGTTTTTTCTTAACGTATATATATATATATATAT
>NW_013668063.1:34600-46015 GCF_000517525.1 Limulus polyphemus | reverse complement strand
AACGTATATATATATATATATATATATATAAAGATGGATTTTATTTTGTACAACATATTGTGTTCAATCTGCCAATTCTACCATTATAAAGCAGACGTACCTAATACTGTTTGTGGAAATCAGTTTAACCTGAGAATACCACAGTTTTATGCATCATTGAAACTTAGAAGGATGTATTTTGTTCTCCAGAAAAACCAAGTGTGATGAGATATTTTTAAATAATAATACATTATACGCTTTTAAGTATACTACTGCTTTTATGAAATTTGGCTAATTTGTCATTATTTCCTTAATATCACAAATTGTATCCATATACATTCAACTTGATGGCAGAATTGTTAAAAATGATGAAAAAAAGCAAAAACGTACTTCTGGTGAAGATCGTACAAGAATGGGATCCAAAGATGGGAGTAAAGCTCTACTTATATTTAAAAATAGCAATCGAGTAAATCACAAAAGTTTGTATAAGCCTAATACTTTCTTGAACAGGAAAAAAACAAACAAACTGAAAATGAGCAGGAGGCAACATGACATTCTGAAAGATTTCTGAACCGAGTTATGTATATGAACACTGAGTGTTAAGTTTCTTGAATCACTTTATAGGCAGCAGAGGGACAGAAGTATTAGCTAGGTCCATATTTGCTCAATACCAAATCTGTTAGTCAGTTAGAAGAATATAAATCTACCCAGGTGATGATAAAGTAACTATGTCTAGAAGAAGTATGTCTTAGCAAGATAACCATTCTACAACCATATTGAAGGTCTTCACTACCAGCCAAGCTGAAAGAGAAAATATATACTCTTGGCTCTAAGACATAAGGTCATCACAGCCAAATACCCTCTTGACAATAAAAGAGAAAACTAAAGTCGTATCATCTGTGAGGATTTTACCATCCAACAAAATAAGGTAAAAAAAATAAATCAAAACAAATTCAGTAAACAATCCACCAATTTAAAAGATTAAATGAAACAGACTTTTCAACAAAACCAAGAAATTAATACTCAAAGTGATCTGACAAGAACTTCCCAAGGGGTCTAATTAGAAAAGGAGAAACATAGGAATACGGAGATGGCTATTGACTCAGAATGTCTGGCATAACTTTAAAACACCTCAATACTGAGGAAGGAAATAACGAATCAATGATACTGATAATAAAATATTGTCTGGATGATAATGTTAGTGTTAATGGCTAGAATTCACTAGGCTAATAAGAAGTATACTACTGCACAAAAACAGAGAGAGAGACAAAATGGTATGAGACTATTAAAATAGGTAATTATGTTAATAACAGATACGGATGGAGAATCCTAAATATTCTGACTCTCGCCTACACAAAACAAGAAACCATGTCATCTTCGGTGGCAAACACTGGCACAGCTGACTCAAAGTGGGTTCGAAGGACTCAGAAAACCCACTGCAAAATTTCAGGGGTGTAAAAATTATAAAAAATATGAACAAACAATGAGAAAAGGGATATTTGTGGTAAAAGTTTATGTGCATAACTTAAATTAATATCACATTGATTACTGGAAAATTTAACTCCAGATAAGGTTTTATTTTATATACAGGTGAAAATCGAATCAAAGAAAATTTTCCAAATATATTTATTGTTCTAAGAATTTTATCAACTTTTCCTGTTAGGGTGGCAAGTGGTGATTGTTTGTTTGTTTTTGAATTTCGCGCAAAGCTACACGAGGGCTATCTGCACTAGCCGTCCCTAATTTAGCAGTGTAAGACATGAGGGAAGACAGCTAGTCATCAACACCCACCGCCAACTCTTGGGCTACTCTTTTACCAACGAATAGTAGGATTAACCGTCACATTATAACGCTCCCACGGCTGAAAGGGCAAGCATGTTTGGTGTGATGGGGTTTCGAACCCGCGACCCTCAGATTGCGAGTCGAGCGCCCTAGCCACCTGGCCATGCCGAGCCGGCAAGTGGTGAAAGATCATTTTTGAGGCTAAAGGTAATAGAAATAATTTTGCATTCTATAATAGGACAAAAGAGATTAACTGGTCTAGCAATAATTTCTACAGAAAATTAAACTATCATAGAAATTAAAAGGGAAGGTTTTGCCACGTTAGTAGCTCATGAAGTTCCATTTTCTAAAGAGTAATCTTTGTTTTTTTTATATATGTATGTTTCTACTATGTGCCATTTTTGTATTCTATTTTCTGGGGATTTAAAAAATTATTTACAATTTTTAAGGTACAGAAAAATAAATAAAAAAATTGAAAAATGGCACAATTTTGTATTCTTGCACCCTTCAATTTCTGAACTTCGTTCGACACCAAGCACGAGTCAAAAGTTTTTCTGCCCTATAAAGAATTTTAAGGATCCACCAAGGGTATGATATGAATGCGTAAATAATGGCGAAAACTGGCTAAGTTATGCTTCAATGAAGAACAACAAAAGAGAGAGAGAGAGAGACCAGATTTTGGCAGTAGCATTTAAAGTTACTGTTCATCCAGATGAAACAAATCTAAACTCTAAAAAATTCTGTTTTAAAAATGATTTATACAAGTCCTATAATCTTTCAAAGTCATGAGATATTTCCTTGACCTCTAACCTACAATGTCAAGATCAAAACTGTCACTTTTGGATCCAAACTTGTAATAGCTAGCACAAACATTGAGCCAGAATCTCAACACGGTAATCTTTTATAAATGACAGCTGGTGAATAATATTCTATATAAAAAACAAACAGATTCTGTTAACTTACCCATTATTTTAGCTGCCGAAGATGCTCCGACAATGACTGATAAGTTCGGGGCAATGAAGGACATTCTAGATTCCACATAGTTGTAGATCTGAAGTTTGTAGTTGTTTAGCTCCATTGCCTGTATCGAAATAGAAAATCTTCAGCACATACAATCAGTGATTGATTAATCACGGAATAGCGTGAACTTGGAGTTAGTGTTTGAGTTGAAATTGGCTGACAAAATGATAATTTAAACCAGGGAATAACAAACTGCATAATCATATTTATCTGCATAAACTATTTTATGATTTTATCTCTTAGCAAACCTCAGTAACGAGGGAAACTTGTAACTCAATAAATATCTTCCTTGCCAACCAGCGTTGATTATAATACTTTAACCCCCAATGTGAATGGAATCGATGCTTTGCGCCAATCCCATTTCTGTGAAATTTCGAATTTTTTACGTATTCTTTGTTTAGTTCTGTAAAGATAACTAAAATGTAATATATGAGAAACTTAATAGTTTCGATAAGAAAACTTAAGTGAAAAATAAAAATAAAGAAACTAGTTGTGATAACACACGAGGCAATGTAAAAAGCATGATTGTAGTCAGGTTGATTCATTAAATTGTTTGTGAAATCTTTAGTAGAAATAATATATTAAAAATTCTGATTTTTTGAGTACAATGTACTTGTAATGTTTACTAAGAGCTTGCCAAATTTCATTAAGATACACCTAGCAAATTCAGAATTATATAACAAACATTGCTATATTTAACTTAGTACTTACATGTGGGCTCTTGTACTTTATCAAGTTTCTGCTCTCAAAATTGTGATGAAACTTAACCCTACTTTTTGGTAGGTTTGTTGGTAGTAGATAAATTATTTTTATTTATTTCAAGTATGCAATTTAGAATATAAAAATTTAACTGGTTTTCTAACTAAGCTATAAGTCGGTTGAAATAATTCCATTAACTGGTCAAGGTGGTCTCAGTGATAGTAAACAATGACACTAATGCTGGATAATCAAAAAACAGTTGACAGAACAAACCAGCTTTATATATATAATTCAGTAAATTATAATCTTTTTTTTTCTATTGGTTATAAATATTGGTTTGGTTTGAATCTCATGCAAAGCTACACATTGGCTATCTGTGCTCGCCGTCCCTAAGTTAGCAGTGATAGACTAGAAAGAAGGCAGGTAGTCAACACCATCCACCGTCAACTTTTGGACTACTCTTTTACCAACAATTAGTGGGATTGACTGTCACATTATAGTTCCTCCACGTTTGAAAGGGCAAACATGTTCGGTGATGGGGATTCAAACCCAAGGCCCTCAGATTGCGAGTCGAGTACTCGAACCACCAGTTATAAATAACCCAAGATCAAATGTGAAGGACAGGATGTGATAGGAGGAAGCAGCAGGAAGATTGGAGACTATACAAAATTAGACAACCTTTAGTAATATCAGTACTATAAATGTGTAATTATCTTAATCTTAGGACAACTTATAGGCTGAATAGAAAATCGAAAATGGGCAATTCAGAGCAAACAAGTGTCACATGATACAGACAAGTGAAGATTGAGAATTCAATTAAATATTTCCTTTGAAATTAAAGAAATCAAAATTCATATAATAAATCAACTACATTTTGAGTCCAAGTTTATTAATATATATTAATAATAAAATAGGTTGATTAAATTTTGAACGTAACTCTCCAAAAGTCTGTGACATGCACTTTGACCTATTCATATTAAGAGAGCTAACAGCTGTCTTTTAACCTGCATTATCTGGAAGACAAGTTACTCTGTATGTATGTTTTAACAATGTTATGGAAGCGAGTGAATGGGCTATGAATAAAAATGAAACAAATTACATTAAATTTGTTGGAGTAACGGCAGTAAAAGTAGATAAAGATGTGTCCATACATTTAGTAACAAGATATAAAACTCAATAAAGGCAGGAAAAATTTACCAAGATATTTGAAAATAAATATGTTTAAATAAAAGGCAACACTTGATAATAAAGAATAAAACATTTTTCAAGTAAGATAACAGATGTATTACTGAGTAGATTTGTATGTTGTACAAATGTATCCAAACTAAAAACTTACCATATCACAAGCTTCAAAAATAATACTGAGCTCATCTTGAGAAAGTAGATGGCTGTAATAAATACAAAAAAAAAACTCATGGAACTCAGCAAAGTAATAATAATAATATGAAGTTCATTACTTCTTTCTCAACCAGAGATGTATCACAAACATTCCGATTATTTTTCCTTTTCACAGCAGGAATACTTGACTAAAAAACATAAAACTTAATACAAACTTTCTAAATAGTGTCTAGTTTCTGCTTTAAAAGTATCACTTGGTTATTTCTATCATTTTTAGGATGCGAAATTTTCAAAATTTTGTTGCGAGATGGTGTTTAAAAAAAAACCCAATAAAAACACTTATTTTTCATCTTAGATCTTTCCTTATTGATCAGAAATGTTCTATTTATAGATCTAGAAAGATTCAACTTATTTCGTATTCATTAAAATATTTCTTTTGATACTTTATTTTGTTGATCGAAGCAGTCACAAACCATAAAAGACATGTCACAAACCAAGAAGGATTTATCAGTGACTTGGAACCTTACCATGACCATTACGTTTGGCTGGTTAGATACTGTAATTTTGTCAACAATATTATTGGTTAAGGGCAATATATATATATATATATATATATAATAAACATAGTTTGGAATTAATAAATAATTAATTATTTTATTTGTGTCTATTGTTTAGGCATGATAAGCATAAAAATAATATTCAATACAAAATTGTCTTCTGGATAGTTTGTCTTCAATTACTATACTTGTTAAACCTCACTAAACTAACCAGCTTCTGACAAGATATGATTTAACACAAAAATATTTTATATGATCAAAAGAAACTATCAAAAATCCAAGTTCTGGAATTTGTTTTAGAATCCTTCGTCCACTCCTGCAGAAACTCGGGTAGCTAATATGTCAACAAACTACAAATTACCAATAAAAATACTTTATTGACTATACATATTAATGTAGATAGACTAGACTGCCTTCTATCCAATCATTTTTTAGCCACCAGCTTTAGCTATTTTCAAAGATGAGCTTCCTAGTAATTGCTCAGACCACAAAACGTCAGTGAAAGGATCTAGTAACAGGACCGCTGACAGAAAAGAAAAATCATATCAAAAACAAGACATAAATCAATACCTTTTTAACAAATGATATTTTCACAGCAAAGATAAACTTTGGGATGGAGAGAAAAATTCGGAAAAATACTGATAAAGTAGTTGTATAAAGGCAACATTCCTCAGAGCTGTGTAGAAATGAAACTTCAAACATATTATTCCATTTACAAGTTACATTAAATAAATGTCATATAATATTAAAATATCAATTCTAAAATATTTGTGAGTAAATAAGGGTACTTATGTTCAGCAAGCTGATAAAGCCACTTTCCATTTGATCTCTACTCTTTACACATACACTAACACTGCTTGAAGCATGCCTATTTTGATTTTTTTTTTCAGGTTGTTGTCAATAAAGAATATTTTGATTTGTTGTGTGAGATACTCCCATCTAAGTTATACACAGCTACATAGATGCATTAGTTGAGTTATAAAAGTGGCATCATCGTGTCATCCAAATCTCAAATAACAGGTGAAGATACAAATATTTACTGATAATTTTAGAGTCTTAAATTATGACGCCATCACATAAGTACTCTGTGCATGAGATGAAATTCAATTTTAATGGCACATTTGAAACTATAAGAATTCTCTATCAACAAATATTACCTGCCACAAGAAAGGATAAGTTACTTTGATATTCAGCTTATTTTTCAATAATTAATTTATTGTAGAATCAGAGAGTGACACAAGAAAAAAAATAAAGGCACCAAAAAAAAAAGAATCATACATCATTCTGTGCCTATAAAACTCTGAAACTGTTTTGTTCATCTAATTACCAGAAATGGCATCACTAAGATTACTGGTTGTTAACTCATTATTAAGTAGATGTTTCAGAGAATTCAATACTTTAATCTCTGCCTATTCTGCTTATGTTTGTACTTTAATCTCTGCCTATTCTGCTTGTGTTTGTACTTTAATCTCTGCCTATTTTGCTTGTGTTTGTACTTTAATCTCTGCCTATTTTGCTTGTGTGTTTGTACTTTAATCTCTGCCTATTTTGCTTATGTTTGTACTTTAATCTCTGTCTATTCTGTTTGTGTTTGTACTTTAATCTCTGCCTATTCTGTTTGTGTTTGTACTTTAATCTCTGCCTATTCTGCTTGTGTTTGTACTTTAATCTCTGCCTATTCTGCTTATGTTTGTACTTTAATCTCTGCCTATTCTGCTTGTGTTTGTACTTTAATCTCTGGCCTATTCTGCTTATGTTTGTACTTTAATCTCTGCCTATTTTGCTTATGTTTGTACTTTAATCTCTGCCTATTTTGCTTATGTTTGTACTTTAATCTCTGCCTATTTTGCTTATGTTTGTACTTTAATCTCTGCCTATTTTGCTTGTGTTTGTACTTTAATCTCTGCCTATTTTACTCGTGTTTGTGAAATACTGCACTCATGACAATAGTCTTCACTTACCTTAACCTCACATGAGAAGTATAAAAGGTAAATACTCACCATCTACAAGCTGTGACACTATCATGGGACCAGATTGTGTTAGTTAACCTTAATCCTAATTTATAAATAACTTTGTAAATTAAAAGTCATGTTATTATCTTGTTTTACCTCTTTGAAAATATATCGCATATAACTCAACTTGTGTTGTAGAAGCTGTGAAACTATCGTGTGACCAGAACATGTTAGTTAACCTTAAAACTAAGTTATAACCAACTTTGTAAATTGATAATCATAATAATAATAATATCTTGTCTTACCCCTTTGAAAACTAAATCAAATAAAACTCACCCCTGCGTTGTAGAAGCTGTAACACTGACCACCATGATAGTTGCTGGTGTCAGTAACTGTAATAATGTCTCGTTGTTTTTTGCTTTGTCTAGATCATTGCCTAGTTCCTGGATTTAATCACAAAAGAGAGATAAAAATAACTAAAAACAAAATACAATAAAAAATTAACAACTGTTCTTTAGATGGTTAACTGAAAACTGAAGAAGTTTAATAGTCTGCCAATGCTAGTTACTGTGTTTCTAACCATGAAGATTTAGTAACTAAATTTACACAGAATAAAAAGAATTATTGGACATGTAAAGTTAATTACCTTGATGATCAAGGATTTTAAATAACTATTTTTATTTATGGTAAACTTCTTAGGTTCGTATATTAAACAAAGAGCTAATCCTTTCCGGGTCTTTACCTTAACTGTTGAAACATACTCCAAAGCACCAGGCACAAGAGATTCTAACTCCGGAAACCTCTTGGAATACTTGTCTCTAGTGAATTTATGAATAATGCCTAAAAATAAGATGAAAAAAAAAAGGAACAACAACGAACTTAGAAAAATCATTAAGCAATTTGTCCTGAAAAAGCAATCACTATTAATTTGTAAATTAGGTTCAAAAAATACAAAATTAAAAGTAATTTTCTATAAATACACCATTGGTCACTTGTTCATACATCAATTTGATAACCTTTCATTTAATCTGTTCAAATTCTGCAAATAGATTATTAAAATCTTAACCAAATCAATTACTCAAATTTTGACCTCAAAGTAGTTATCCTTTTGCAATGCTTCTTTTAAAATTCAGTTTTTTTTCTTCATCTTTTCAGTTTTAACTGTAGATATTTTAATAATCATGTCGCTGGCCATATGATATAAATACTTACTGATTTCATTGTCTATTTCAACAGCAAGGTTGTTGGCTTCAACAATCAGCTGATATTCTGGATCTGCTTCTACAGGTCCAACAACTAAAAATAAAAGCAGATACTTATAAAGTGAAAGATTTATATTCCAAAGATTTTTATTCCCAAACAATATTTAGATATCCCACAATAGATGTTATTACATTCTTTATTTTTATATATTCTGTAAATATACAACCATTAGTATACATGCTTTACTTGCATTAGCTTTTATAGATGTATTATTCCAAACTTTTAAACAACTTTATTAGAACTGTTTCTGTCAGAGTTTCGGCATTAATTTATCTTACTATGCTTAGACATCTACAGCATTCTTGAAAGACACAATGCCTAGCTAATCCTGTTAAGTATAGAGGTGTGGAATTCATAATGCCAGATGCCCAAGTAAAAACGTTTTATTGTTATACATGGCCTGTTGGACAAGTAGCCCCTCTCTCTCTGACGTCATTCATTCTATTGCTATTAAAACATCTGGAGAAGGTTTCTAAGGCAGCCATCCAAGTCCCTGAAAGTCTTGAGCTGCAGAAGTCTAGCACAAACATTTAAACATGTGTATCTCTAAACCTCAAACCAAAACTATATTCACAAATATACGTCTTTAACTCACAAACCCTCAGTGACACACAGTAATAAAGATATCTAAATTAATGCAATAATATTATTATATTGCTCTTGTATACAGTAAGAGTTTTGACTGCTCCCTCTAGGAAGAACCTACAACAAAAACCATTAAACAATTTTGTATGTATATTAAACATCATTTTAGTTTGTGGCAGCATTAATATAAACCATACTTTTCGTTATCAGTTTGTTCGTGGGATGTTCTATATGTTGTAAAATCCTAAATATTAACAACCATAAAATACATTTATCTAAAGAGCTCAGTTGCAAAACATCGTACATGCTATTCCCAGCATAATAGAGCTGCTCACTGTCATTGTATTGATTATCTTAAATGTTAAATAAAAGCAAAATATTATAAATTGAAGCTTAATTTTATGCATGTTTTGTGGGACAGGGAGGGAGACAGTGGATTTTTATGAACAAGCAGATGTTTATAGCATTTTCTCAAAATTTCCACACACCTGAACAGAACAACAGAACAAAGAAAATTTAGAGTGAATAACTAAAACCATAACAGCAATTACTATCACTGACATTCATCCTTTAAAATATCCTGAGTTTCAGCTCCAACTGAACGTCATTTAACTTTTAAATAACTAAGTAATATATGTATTCTACTTACATTGCTTCAAAATAACAATCAGTTGGACTAACACTTACAACTACAAACCATTTACAATAAACAATCACTTGGACTAATACTTACAACTACAAATCACTTAGATTAATAACAATCAGTTGGACTAACACTTACAGCTACAAACCATTTACAATAAACAATCACTTGAACTAATACTTACAACTACAAACCACTTAGATTAATAACAATCAGTTGGACTAACACTTGCAACTAAATAATCAGTTGGACTAACACTTACAACTACAAACCATCTACAATAAACAATCACTTGGACTAATACTTACAACTACAAACTGCTTGGATTAATAACAATCAGTTGGACTAACACTTGCAACTAAATAATCAGTTGGACTAACACTTACAACTACAAACCATCTACAATAAACAATCACTTGGACTAATACTTACAACTACAAACTGCTTGGATTAATAACAATCAGTTGGACTAACACTTGCAACTAACAATCAGTTGGACTAACACTTTACAACTACGAACCACTAAGATTAATAACAATCAAGTAACAATATCATTACTAAAATCATAGAAACTTTTATCTTATCTCACGTTTACCTCCTTCTTTTCTATCTGCCTGACATCTATCTTCAATTTCTTTCATTACCCTTTCCAGCTAGAAACCAAAAAAAGTCCACTGTTCTAAAAAACCGTAATCAAGCACAGTACATCGTCATCTTACACAGAGATGTTAAACTACACAATTAACAAAACAAGTAAATAGGAAGGGCTGTTTGACATAAAATTTACAAGAAATCTAGTCAAGTCTAAAAATTAAATGGTTATAAGATTATCATATTTTATACAACTATTACATTTATTAGCATGTGTAAAAGATTGCTCAATATAAAAGGTAATAAAGCCCATTGGCTTACAAATCTTTTTTCTTTCTCTTTTATATTTGAATAGTTAAATTTTCCACTTCAAGAAATAATTCTGATGTTCCCTTATTCATCCATTTTTAACCCTACTTCTATTTTTGATATTTTCAATGATTGTTAAATACTTGGAAATAAATCTTAAGTTTTTTAAAACTCTTAACTTATTATAGTATATACAAACAATAATGTTAATATTTAAAAATATTTATTGTTTATCAATATTAAATAAAAAGAGTTAGAACAAGTGTGTATATAAATATATAAGGAACTACGAATGTATTTAGAGATCCTGAAAAGGCTTCTAAAATACACACAGAAATGCAAAACTAAACTATAAAATTAATAGAAAACACAAAACCCAAAGGATGTATATAAGGAAAAAGTTTTTTTTCAGCTTTTGCCGTTCTGTATCTAAAACGGAGATTCGTGTATAGATATTAAAAACAAAAGTTCAATAACTTGCATGCTACGCATAAAATAATATGTTCAGATGACCATAAAATATATAATTTGGATATTAGTACAAACACCACGTGTGTTGTCAACTAACATTTATTCTTCTTTTGGATGTTGATCTTTCAAAAAAAACAACATGTATGATAATACACTTTTCAAAATCTACAATTCTAAGGCTTAAATTAAATCCTCCTTTTTCATTACCATTTGTTTGTAAGAGTAG